>NW_022436976.1:33624278-33631428 GCF_009761245.1 Sapajus apella | reverse complement strand
GCTCACCGCAACCTCCACCTCCTGGGTTCAGGCAATTCTCCTGCCTCAGCCTCCTGAGTAGCTGGGATTACAGGCACGCGCCACCATGCCCAGCTAATTTTTTGTATTTTTAGTAGAGACGGGGTTTCACCGTGTTGACCAGGATGGTGTCGATCTCTTGACCTCGTGATCCACCCACCTCGGCCTCCCAAAGTGCTGGGATTACAGGCTTGAGCCACCGCGCCCGGCCTGATTGTATATATTAAGCAGGACTGATTTTGACTACCTGTTTTTTTCCTTATGGCACCATATTCTTTTTTTTTTTTTTTTGAGTCTTTGTCGTCCAGGCTCGAGTGCAGTGGTGCAATCTCGGCTCACTGCAACCTCCACCTCCCGGGTTTAAGTGATTCTCCTGCCTTAGTCCCCTGAGTAGCTGGGATGACAGATGCCTGCCACCACACCTGGCTAATTTTTGTATTTTTAGTAGAGATGGGGTTTCACCATGTTGACCAGGCTGGTCTTGAACTCTGGACCTTAAGTGATCTACCCATCTTGGCTTTCCAGAGTGCTGGGATTACAGGCATGAGCCACCGTGCCCCGCCTGCACCATATTCTCTTAACTGGAGCTCCCTGAAAGTTAAAGTTTTATTGGCTTTCTTTTGACATGAATCATAATGGTAACGGTTCACTAGCTTCTGGTGTTTAAGTGCCACCACCTGGCCTCTATGAGCTATCAATGAGCCTTTCTGTTAGAGGAGCGGCACCACTGAACTTCTTAGTGATGCTGGTACCTCTGTCACGAGTATATTCCTGATGCCTTTCATGAATGGTCTTCTGTCCTCACATGGTATATATAACTCTATCATACCCGCTTTTCTGAGCCTTTTAATCCTGTTCTCTACTCTCCACTATGTCAATTCCGTCATTTCAATCTCTTAGGTTGGGCCGTCATTTTCTCCAGACTCCTAGGAGCCATCCGACAGCCAGTTTATACCGTCTCCCAGGTCCCTGCCACAGTATTAATTCTCATATCCTGAGACAGCTCCCATCTCAACCAGTGAACTTGACCTTAATCTAATGTTCCTACTTCCTTGATTAAGCACCTTGAAAATTTAGCACTGTGGTTTATGCCGGTCCTGCTGGTTTACCCTGGCTAATTCTTGCCGTTCTTTGGGGGATTATCGTCCCTGTTCTCCCTTATCAGGGGTTTAAGTGCCACCACCTGGCACTTGGCAGGGTCCAAGATGTCCTTGGCTGGGTCTTTGACCTGTGGGAGTTAGCACTTTGACCTAGGGTTAGCACTAGCTATTATCATGGCATTCAGTAATGCAGATAGGGGCAGATCCCAAAGGAGCCCTGTGTTGCCTTGCAGGTGAGAGACCTCTGAAGTGTGTTTCCGCACAGCAGGAAGTGCTAACTCATCTGTGAAGATTCAGAGTTCAAAGAATTTGGAAAATGACAATCTTTGGGGGCAACCATCTGTCCCTAACCTGTCTATCAGGCCTCTAGGTTTTCCATAGCACTACCCTGACCCTGATATAACAACTCTGCCTTGGCTGAGCATTCAGTCATTGTGAAGCAGTGGTCTGTAGCCATCCTGAGTTTGTTCTTCATCTTTTACTGCCTCCCATAGTAGGTGAAAACTAAGTGTGAAGGCCAGTGGGCTCTTTGGTAACTCAACTGTTTATGAGTTACCAAAGAGCCCGCTGGCCTTCACACTTAAGTTTTTAGTTGTTAGCTGCCCTTTCTGGGGAGCCGGGACAGTCTAACAGCTAGCCAACTCCATTGTTCTTATATGTTTTGTGTTCCCCTTCCCAAATATCTGGATCTTTTTTTTTTTTTTTTTTTGAGGCGGAGTTTCACTCTTGTTACCCAGGCTGGAGTGCAATGGCGCGATCTCGGCTCACCGCAACCTCCGCCTTCTGGGTTCAGGCAATTCTCCTGCCTCAGCCTCCTGAGTAGCTGGGATTACAGGCACGCACCACCATGCCCAGCTAATTTTTTGTATTTTTAGTAGAGACGGGGTTCCACCATGTTGACCAGGATGGTCTCGATCTCTTGACCTCGTGATCCACCCGCCTCGGCCTCCCAAAGTGCTGGGATTACAGGCTTGAGCCACCGCGCCCGGCCAAATATCTGGATCTTTACACCAGTCTGAGTATTCCTCTCTGGGAACATTCTCCCAAGTCATAACTTGTGTGTTAACACTTGAGTCACCAGCTTGTGCCAGAGCCTGTCATGCCTCATGTACCACCTGGGATGAGATCTTCATTGTCAGTAGGGCAGTAAGTTATCTATTTCCTAAGCCTGATCTGACCTCCTGCTTTCTCTGTCAATTTCTGGTACCAGCTGTGCCAGTCTGAGTCCTTTAGGAAGCAGCTGTTGAGACAAGAATGTAAAAGGTATATGAGGTAGGAGAGGATTTCTGTGAAAGGAAAGGGAGAGGAGGCAGAATTGTCAGGGACAGTCTCAGAGTGTGATACAGGTCTGACAGAGTCTCAGACAACACAGTGAAGACTCGAACAAAAATTGTTCATTGGAGTCCTGCATTGAACAGAAATGGCCAGGCCTTAAGCCTATGTTATGAGCAGTCATTGGGTGGGGCTGAAGAGTGTGACTTCAGCTTGAAAGCTGGGCATCCTGAAGGGACTGTAGTAGGAGGCTGATAGCTAACTGTGCACCTAGAAGCTTATTGGAAAGTTACTTCATAAAGGTTGATATAAGCGACACGCCTTCATGGCTGCCACATGTAATAAGTACTCAGCAAATGCTAGGTATTATTGTTAGGGTGATCTTTGATGACTTTTTTTTTTTTTTTTTAAAAGATGGGCCTTCACCATGATGGCCAGGCTGGTCTTGAACTCCTGACCTCAGGTGATCCACCAACCTGGGCCTCCCAAAGTGCTAGGATTACAGACCTGAGCCACCGCACCCGGCCTTGATCACATTTTTCTAAGTTACTTTTGTTCTTTATGAGTAAAAACCTTTTAGCATTCAGAGATCTGCATTTTACATTTTTTTTTTTTTTTGAGATGGGGTCTTGCTCTGTCGCCAGGCTGGAGTGCAGTTGCGCAATCTCGGCTCACTGCAACCTCTGCCTCCCGGGTTCAAGCGATTCTTTCGCCTCAGCCTCTAGCTGGGATTACAGGAGCATGCCACTATGTACCGCTAATTTTTTGTATTTTTAGTAGAGACATGTTGGCCAGGATGGTCTCAATCTCTTGACTCCGTGATCTGCCCGCCTTGGCCTCCCAAAGTGCTGGGATTACAGCTGTGAACCACCGTGCCCGGCCCTTTTTTTTCCTCTTGAATATGTTTTTGTTTGTTAATATGTGATATGAACTGAAACTGAAAACAGTATTTCACTGTGGTCTGGCAAATAGTAGGTGCCCAGGGAATGTGGGTTGAAATGGACCATGCAGTTTATCAGTATAGTACAGAACATGATAATCTCCACTCTCATTCTGGACATTTCTAGTGCAGCTTGAGATTGCATTAGTCTGTTTCCTGATGACTTTTTTCCTATAATGGACAATTCAGTAGTTTGGGTCTTTTTATTTTATTTTTTCAAAATAAATTAACTTTTATTTGAAAGGAGACTTCTTTTTCCCACATGTATCTTCTAAGGATTCTATACTATATGATAAACTGCTTACCCATTGTTCCAATACCAAAATTTCTAACAGCACATTATATATATATGTATATATATAGTTGTTCTAGGTGATAAATAAGGATTGTCCTTCATTGATTAAAGGAATACCTAAACTTCAATAAATTTAACAAAAAAAAATATACTTTAGTTTTTAGTTTTTTTTTTTTTTCTTTCTCTTTATTTTTTAAATCGTTTCCATCTTTCAATAGATGCTTGTTTGAAGGGGAAATTTTCACGGAGTATGAAAATTTGTCCTAAGAACAGAGTTTCCCTACACAGCTAAGTAGCAGTAGCTTCCGCTACATACCTCGCGAAGATAAGAGGAACAACAACAACAATAATACTAAAGTTGAAATAGGCCATAAGTTTGAGGCCAGCCTGAGCAACTGAGCAACATGGGTGGGAAGGTGAGCCCAGCTTAAAAGAGAAAAATAATAATAATAATAATAATAATAATAATAATTTAAAAAGTCAGGCAGTCAATGGGGGACGCTGAGCCAGAGACATCTGCCAGGACATGGATCTGGGAAGTCCTGTCAGTTCGCATGCATGCATGCCTGTTCCATGGAAATCCCTCTGGCAAAGCCTCGGGAGGCTGAGGCGGAAGGATCATGAGGTGAAGAGGTGAAGACCATCGTGGTCGACATGGTGAAACCCCGCCTCTACTAAATATAGGAAAATTAGCCAGGCATGGTGTCAGGCGCCTGTAGTCCCAGCTGCTGTGGAGGCTGAGGCAGGAGAATTGCTTGAACCCGAGAGGCGGGGTTTGCGCCTGGGCAACAAAGAGAGAGACTCCATCAAAAGGAAAAAAAAAAAAAAAAACAGGTGCACATGGCCAACGCCAACACTTTCTACACTATGTAAAACCGTCAGAGATCAGGCACGCACCCTCAGTGGGGCTTGTGGCACTGGAAAGAAAAGGCAGGATTGTGAGATGTGTGTGAAAATTGTCTTTGTTTGCAATGCCCGTACTATCAACTATGCATCTGGACTGGAAACAAGGACTGGAAAGAAACACACAAGACAAATACAACCAGTTCCGTTCAGTGTTCACGCCTATTATCGCAGCAGTCTGAAAGGCTGATGTGGGAGGATGGCTAGAGCGCAAAAGTTTGAGATCGTTTTGAGCTGTCAGTCGACACCACCTCTACCTCCTGGGCTTACCAGAACCCTGTAATCTCAGCTACTTGGAGGCTGAGATCACCTGAGTCCAGGGAGGGGCGGTTGATGCTGCCATGAGCCGAGATCATGAGGTCAGGGCGGATCACGAGGTCGGAAGTTCGAGACCGGCCTCTCAGACCCGTGGGTGCAAACTGAAAGCAGGGCTGAAAAGCAACTAGGAGAAGAAGCTGGATGCGGGCAGTCCCAGCTATGCCCAAAGGAGGAGGTTGGCCGAGGGGAAAGAGGTGCTACTGCGTCCAACCGCTCATCGCCACCCTAGTGGGACTGTCCTCGGCGGCCTGCTGGTTGACCTCAGATACAGCTGGCCAGAGGCTAAGTCCGGCGGCCACTGCCGACATCTTGTTGACCCCGGAGTCCAGTTTTTAAGTTTTAACAGATATATCTATATATCTATCTATCTATCTATCTATCTATCTATATATATATATATATTTTTTTTTTTTTTGAGACAGAATCTTGCTCTGTTACCCAGACTAGAGTGCGGTGGCTCAATCTTAGCTCACTGCAACCCCTGCCTCCTGGGTTCAAGTGATTCTCCTGGGTCAGCTTCCTGAGTAGCTGGGAGTATAGGCATGCACTACCATGCCCAGCTAATTTTTTGTATTTTTAGTAGAGACGGGGTTTTGCCGTGTTGCCCAGGCTGGTCTCAAACTCCTGAGCTCAGGCAATCCACCTGCCTCCAACTCCCAAAGTGCTAGGATTATATGAAAGAGCCACTGTGCCCAGCCAAAGTTTTAACAGATGTATTTTAAATACAACATGTTTTATAGGAGTCTACAAGCTTTTCATCTCTAAAAAAAATGACTAAATTTTTAGGGCTGAAAAATTCCATTCTTCAAAGGAAATGTCCAAGTGTTTTATAGCTTCAAACTTTCTGCACTTAACCACTTGACTGTTCCATGCCACCCCAGACAAACATGACATGACTGAACTACTTCATGTATTACTGTCTTCCTCAAAATAAAGGGTAAAAAAGAGTTCTTCATAAATGCATAAATGCACGTCTCTAATGCAATATCTAACACAAACTTTAAAAAGATAATTTCTTATTTGATTATCCAGGAGTTTATCTTAGTAAAAGCAAAAAAAGAAAATTTATGAAGCATAATACTAGGGTTCCTTTTATACTCAAGATTTTTTTTTTTTCTTTCTTTCTTTCTTTTTTTTTTTTTTTTTTTGGGATTTCACCATGTTGTTCAGGCTGGTCTTGAACTCCTGACCTCAGGTGATCTACCCACCTCGGCCTCCCAAAGTGCTAGGATTACAAGCGTGAGCCACCGCGCCTGGCATGCTCAAGATTTTTAACTACTTCAAATGACAACAGTTAGATCTTTAGGAGTATAATGTAGATACTAAACAAACCAAAGATTTTTTTTTCTTCTTAAAGAGTAGGAAGAATCAGAAGCTTGGGGAAATCCAGAATTAAAAGAAAGAGAAGAAAGAAGATAAAGAGGAAAAAGTGTCCTTCATTGTAACCATTTCATTATCAATAGCATCTTGGGCTATAGGAATGAGATCTTGATTGTGATCTATGTCTACTATAATAAGGAGAAGGTGATCATCTTCTGTACTGGTAATCATAGTCTTCATATCTGTCATATCCATGATCATACCCTCCATCATAGTAAGAATCTCGACATCTGCCACCACCTCCACTGTTGCCTTTACCACCACCTCTACCACCACCACTATGAGTTGTTCTGCCCATGTAGATGCCTGGTATAGGTGTGTGTGTTCTCTTGGTAATAGAATCATCCACCTGAATTCTTCTACTATCCAGCTCCATTCCATTTGCCCTTGCCATAGCCTTCTTTGAGTCATCTATTGTCTCAAAATACACAAAAGTGAATCCTCGAGATTCATTGGCACCATTCAACAGTCCATATTGAGAACATATTTCACGAAGATTTATCTCTGTTGTGTACAGACTGAGGCCAAATACTCCAAAGCAAGTATTGGGCTCTGGATTTGCCCTTCTGCTAGTATGTCTTCTCTGGTTAGACATTGGAGAATAACTTCGGCTACTTCGCTGCCAGTATTCTGGTATATGTGATCTACTTCGAGATCGTCTCCTGAAAGAGAGAGCGGGATCTGGATCGAGTGTGTTAACGTCGATGAGAATGCCTCCTTGACCTCAACCTTGATTTTGATCGAGAATGGGACTCAGAGTGTTTGGAAACCCTTGCAGGACTACAAGATTCTGACTTTCTCTCCTTTTTTACACAAGCAGGAATTCCTATTGGAGATTTTGAGTGAGAGTGCGACTCATTTATGTAACCTAGGATCCATTCATTCTTCCAGATTCTTTTTTTTTTTTTTTTTTTTTTTTTTTTG
>NW_022436976.1:33601339-33623878 GCF_009761245.1 Sapajus apella | reverse complement strand
CGCTCTTGTTACCCAGGCTGGAGTGCAATGGCGCGATCTCGGCTCACTGCAACCTCCGCCTCCTGGGTTCAGGCAATTCTCCTGCCTCAGCCTCCTGAATCGCTGGGATTACAGGCACACGCCACCATGCCCAGCTAATTTTTTTTGTATTTTTAGTAGAGACGGGGTTTCACCATGTTGACCAGGATGGTCTCGATCTCTTGACCTCGTGATCCACCCGCCTCGGCCTTCCAAAGTGCTGGGATTACAGGCGTGAGCCGCCGCGCCCGGCCTCTTCCAGATTCTTTTAATTCTGCTTTATTCTTGCTTTCTACTTCTCTTGATTCTTGAGTTTTTCACTTTTTATATTTTGCGTATTCTTCCCCAATTCAAACAATTCAAAATAGCCTTAATAAAATTCAGCTACTGGCCGGGTGCGGTGGCTCACGCCTGTAATCCTAACACTTTGGGAGGCCGAGGTGGGTGGATCACCTGAGGTCAGGAGTTTGAGACCAGCCTGGCCATCATGGTGAACCCCATTTTTAATTAAAAAAAAAAAAAAAAAATTCAAGTGCTTCTATCTTACCAATCTTCTGATCAATTTTTCCCCCATTCAATTTTAACTTTCTGATCCTTAATACATTCCATTAGCCTTCTTTTATCTTGATTTATCTTCCACGTTCTTGGAAAAAACTTCAATTTCTTCACGAACACTAATTGTGCCCTTGAAGTTGTTCTCTATATTACTCATGTCCATGAGGTGCTCCCCAAAACTGATTAAGAGACAAGTCTTGGCTTGAGGGCCAACAGCCATATCAACCCGCTGACTGGACCATGGGAAAGAGGAAAGAATTGGCAACAATGGCCTCTCTGCTCCACTCCCACTTGGTTGCAGGCTTCAGCAAAATGGTGCCGACCTACTCTGTTTTTATTAAATATTTTTTAGTTTAGGTATGTTAGAGATTATTTAGTTCAGTATTCTAATATTCTAATTTGGTTACATCTTTGGAATACTGATTATTCGATCCAGCAGATTCAACTGTCATACTTTTCGTTCTTCTTTTTTTTTTTTTTTAAATAACAGAGACAGGGTATTACCATGTTGGTCAGGCTGGTCTTGAACTCCTGACCTCATGATCCACCTGCCTCAGCCTCCCAAAATGCTGGGATTACAGGTGTGAGCCACCATGCCCGGTGCTGGAGACGGGCTTTCACCACGTTGGCCAGGCTGGTCTTGAACTCCTGACCTCAAGTGATCCGCCTGCCTCAGTCTCCCAAAGTGTTGGGATTACAGGTGTGAGCCAACTGCTCGTGGCCAGCAATGAGTATGTATCTTTATACATCTGTCCGTCCATCTGTCCGTCCACCATCTTTTGTAGACACCCACCAAACCAAGGCTATGAAGGCATTGAGGCAGAAAAGGAAATGAAGTTATTTGGTCTGACTTAGTGAATCTATTTGGCTATAGATGATTGCTGCTTTCCTTTCTAACTAAGTGCTTGCTTTTGACTTTTATCTGGATGATCTTGGAAAAGTGACTCAATCTTTCAGGATTTGAGATTCTTACCAGTAAAATGATATGATTGGCAAGTTTGTAGAGACAAAGCAGAATGGTGACTGTCAGAAGCTGTGGGGAAGGGGAAATGGGGAGTTTCATATGTACAGAGTTTCAGTTTGGGAAGATGAAAAGTTCTGATGATGGATGGAGGTGATGGTTGTACAACTGTGGACATATTTAATGTCACCAAATTGCACATTTTTTTTTTTTAAAGATGGGGTGTCCCCATATTGGTCAGGCTGGTCTTGAACTTCTGACCTCAGGGGATCCGTCCGCCTCAGCCTCCCAAAGTGCTGGGATTATAGGCATGAGCCACTGTGCCCGGCTCAAATTGTACACTTTAAAAAATATCTAAAATGGTAAATATGTATATTTTACCACAATTTAAAAAAAATCCAGAAAATAAGGAGTAGTCTGGTATTGAACAATAATAACAATAATGTTGAGGAACCACTACCTTTGTTGTTTTTAATTATATAAATGTAATAACTCATATCAGGCTTAATGGTGACTGCAACAATTTTTATTAAAGTCAGAAACAGAAAATGTCTACCTTCACCATTTTCGGAGGAACTATTAGTGTAATTAGACAAGAAAGAAATAAAAGAGATCATCAGAAAAAGGCATGTGGTGTGGTGGAAGGGCCTCATTGAGATCTTTCAATGTGAATTAGAGAAATAAAAGGAAGGGGAAGGATAATGGGACCCCTGAACAGTCTGTGAGGGAGTGTTACGTGTGTACTTGTATGTGTACATGCATGTGTATGTGTAGAAGGGAACAGAGTAAATCAGTTGAGACCTGGGGAAAAATATGATTGAATTAGATAGTCCACAGAATCACTGTTGAGAATCGGTAAATGGGAGATAGAAGGCAAGTTCATGGGACGTGTGTATCTGAACTTTTCTATATGATACGTCAATCAGAGCACTTATCTGTGAGCTGCTATTGGGATTCTGCTGTTAATAGAGGTTTTGCTGTTAACAGTTTAGAACCATTGGCTTAGAACTCTGGGTTCTTCTGACAGAAAAGTTTGCTATTTCAGGTTCAATTCAATAGTTAGTGGTCAGCATAGTTCCTAGAACATAGCAAATTGTCAGAACAATCATTGAAGAGATGGACATATAAATAATAATAGCAGACTTTTTCTTCTAGTTTGTGTCATCAATTTTTGGAGGATTGGAAGCATATCTTGTATCCTACTTAGCTCCTCTTCTTTGAATCCCCTTCTGCTTTTCCTGCTCTGTTTATTTTTATTTATTTTTTTTTTTTGAGACGGAGTTTCGCTCTTGTTACCCAGGCTGGAGTGCAATGGCGCGATCTCGGCTCACCGCAACCTCTGTCTCCTGGGTTCAAGTAATTCTCCTGCCTCAGCCTCCCGAGTAGCTGGGACTACAGGCGTGCGCCACCATGCCCAGCTAATTTTTGTATTTTTAGTAGAGACGGGGTTTCACCATGTTGACCAGGATGGTGTCGATCTCTTGACCTCGTGATCCACCCGCCTCGGCCTCCCAAAGTGCTGGGATTACAGGCTTGAGCCACCGCGCCCGGCATCGTGCTCTGTTTTAATGCCCTCTTTTCTTTGAAGTAACAATAGTTAAAAGGGATGAGTTTGCATACCGTCACACTTTGGTATGCAGTAGAAGTGCCTTCTTCATACTTCCCATTTTGTCACACAGAATATCAAAAAGACTTAAGAGTTGTGATTTAACAAAGTTAATAATTTTTATTGCTTCATCAGTCAAGTGAAACTGACATTTTAGAATAACTGAAAGTGTGTGTCAGTGAAGAGTAAGACTCCTAGTATAGTTTGGTATTGCTGCCTCGATTGGTGCTAAGATGCAAGCAGTTCTACCCATCATTGCTATTGCACTTTCTTTTATTTATTTATTTGTTGTTTGTTTGTTTATTTAAAGAGACCAGGTCTCCTTATGTTACCCAAGCTGGTGCAGTGGCTATTCAAAGGCACGATCCCACTCTGGATCAGCAGGGGAGTTTTGACCTGCTCCATTTCTGACCTGGACCGGTTCACCCCTCCTTAGGCAACCTGCTGGTCCCCCACTCCCAGGAGGTCACCATATCGATGCCGAATTTAGTGCGGACACCCGAACGACATAGCGCCCTACAGCCCAGAACTCCTGTGCTCAAGCGGTCCTCCCACCTCAGCCTCCTGAGTAGCTGGGACTACAGGCATGTGCCACCGCGCCCGGCGCTATTACTTTCATTGCAGTTGTCAACATGCTGAAAAGGGCATACATACTAAGATGTGGATTCCCACGAGTCTGTGGACTACACTTTGAGAACCACTGGAGTGATCTGAACTCATCCCATTTTTTGTTTGAATGTTCCAACCTGAACTTTACCTCATAAGATTACTTAGCCTGTTTAAAAGTTTTTGGCCGGCTGCGGTGGCTCACTCCTGTAATCACAGCACTTTGGGGGGCCGAGGCGGGCGATCACCTGAGGTCAGGAGTTTGAGACCAGCTTGACCAACATGGTGAAACCCCGTCTCTACTAAAAATACAAAAATGGGCCGGGTGTGGTGGCAGACGCCTGTAATCCCAGATACTCCAGAGGCTGACAGGAGAATTGCTTGAACCTGGGAGGTGGAGGTTGCAGTGAGCTGAGATTGTGCCATTGCACTCCAGTCTGGGGACCAAGAGTGAGATTTCATCTCAAAAAAAATAAAAAAGGTTTTTATAAATTCAGCAACCTGGTTAGATAAACTCTATCAAGTGTTTAACTGACAATCTTATTTTAAAATGGTTTACTAGTACAGTGCTTAATCTGTACCCTTCATGATTTTTCATCTGAACACTTTATTGTTTGCTTATACATTCTAACTCTACCCTGATGATTAAAAAAAAAATGTTTTAGGCTGGGTGTGGTAGCTCACGCCTGCAATCCCAGCATTAGGAGGCCAGGGTGGGAGCATTGCTTGAGCCCAGGGGTTTGAGACCAGTCTGGACAACTTCTGGTTCCATCTCTACAAAAAAACAAAAACAAAAACAAAAAAAATTAGTCAGGCATGGTGACATGCACCTGTAGTCCCAGTTGGAGGCTGAGATGGGAGGATCACCCGAGACTGAGGAGGTCAAGGCTGCAGTAGCTGTGATAATGCCACTGCACTCCAGCCTGGGTGATGCTAGGTCTTAAAAAAAGAAAAATAAAAGTTTTAAGGCTTGCATTTCATACTTACTCTGAACAAATCTTTTTTTAAAAATGTAGCACTTGATCTTTATAGAAAATAATTCCCATTAGCAGAAGAAAAATTATGTATTGAATATGATGTTAATATAATTAAAAACATTTCTCAAAAGGAGTCATAAAAAGAAATGTCTGCTTTATTAAAGTTTCAGTTTAATACAAACACATGGTATCAGTAAGAACTCTGCCATTGTCAGGATTGCTATAGTTTAGGCATCTTGTTTCTCAGTCCTCAGGCAGCTGCGGTTGCTCCATGTATCACATTTCATAGCTCACCTTCTGCTTCCCATGGAAGAGAAAATGAGGCATAGGATGTGCAGTGATCTGTTAGGTACTTCCTTGACTTCATCAATCTTGGTGGATAAATAAGGAAAATATGTTTTAAGCTTTGAAGTGTGATTTCAAGCCCTTGATAGTGTTTCAGCAGTAGTCTTGGTAAGTGGAAGAAGCCAGTGATTTGGCCTACTTTGGGTGGGTAAATGAAACTGCAGGTTGCGATGAAGACCCATCTCAACAGCACATGAGATACATATGAATCCTTGCCTTGGTAATGTTCTAGAGGTAAATATTAGCATAGATCTAAAAATAAACTACCCTTTTAAAACCTGAGATATGATGTCACAGTCACTTGTAGAGTACAAACATGTATAAAAATCTTTCCACACATTGGTTATAGGACACCCACTTCTCAGAAACACCTCATCAGAAAGCACATACGAATCATTAACTGTCGGGGCTTTTCATTTTAATATGAAGCCAATCAAGAGTACAGTAATACTTTTTTTTTTTTTTTTTTTTTTTTTAAAGAGACAGGGTTTCACCATGTTGGTCAGGCTGGTCTTGAACTCCTCACCTCAGGTAATCCACCCATCTCGGCCTCCCAAAATGCTTGGATTACTAGCATGAGCCACCACGCCCGGCCTCAGTAATACTCTTGATTCTGCATACCCAAACAAAGTCACAGCAACAAACACATGAACTAAAGATAACTTCAAGAGAGCCTTCATGATAGAAGGTCCAAAGCAGTGACCTCTCAGCATGTAGACAGTAGAATCGCAGTTGATCTTCAGAACATTCAGATCCTGTGAGATGCTTGCAGCAAAAATCTTTGTTTCTGTAGCTTTTTGGAGAAAAGGCAAATAAATTTAGGATTAGTGAAATATTTTCAGCAGGCTCTTTAAAGGAGTTAGAAGTATAAGTTGCATTGTAGTATTACATGTATTTTGTCATCATGTAGATCATAGAGTAGTTTCTGTGTGAAATTTGGGGCTTCCTTAGGAGTTAGGAGGTACCACTTTGATTTAGTATAGTCCTTAGTTAAGGAAACTTATTAAAATTTCTTATAAAGCAAATTTGAAAATAGAAACAAATTAAGTTTGTGTTACAGATTGGAGGAGTCTTCTTTCTTCTTTGTTCTTCTCTCTTCCTCCTTCCTCTTCCTCCTCTTTTTTTTTTTTTTTTTTTTTTTTCTTTTCTTTTAAAAACAACAGGGTTTTGCTCTGTAGCCCAGGCTGGAGTGCAGTGGCTCAATTATGGCTCACTGTGGCCTCAACCTCAGGCTCAAGCAAACTTCCCACCTCAGCCTCCTGAGTAGCTGGGATCTCAGGGACACATCACCATGCCTGGGCAATTTTTTTTTTTACTATTTTGTAGAGACAAGGTCTCCCTACGTTGTCCAGGTCAATCTTGAACTACTGGGATCAAGGAATCCTCCTGCCTCATCTTCCCAGAGTATTAGGATTACAGGTGTGAGCCACCACACCTAGCCAGATTAGATTCTTTAAAAGCAAATTCTAGATGAGGTATCAGGTTTCTTTTAGTGTATTGAAATTTTGCCGTATTGATTTTTGCTGGAAATAAGTGGCAGCTGGCCAACCCTAATCTGACCCTCCTGTAAACTCCTCCCTCTCATCTGCTACTCTTTCTCTCCCTTAATCTGTGCTTTGTTCTTGCTGTTCCTCTTTTTAACTATCTTCCTCTGAATATTCACAAGATTGCTCTCTGACATCCAGATATGATGTGACTCAGTGAGACTTTCTCTGAGTGCCCTATTTAAAATTATAACCCCCAGTCAAGTGCAGTGCCTCATGTCTACAATCCTATCACTTTGGGAGGCAGAGGTGGGCAGATTACTTGAGCCCAGGACTTTGAGACCAGCATGGGGAACATGGTAAAACTCAATCGCTACAAAAAATACAACAAGCCAGGCATGGTGGTGCACACCTGTACTCCCAGCTTGGGAGGCTGAGATATGAAGTTCACCTAAGCCCAGGAGGTAACCTGCTTTGAGCCATGATTGTGCCACTGCACTCCAGCCTGGGTGACAGAATGAGACCTGTCTCAATAAAATAAACTAATTTATAACCCTCAAATTTTCCTCTCCCCTTCTTTCTTTTTCTCCTTAACACATGTCATCTAGCATATCATATATTTTACATGTTTATCTTGTTTATCATTCATTTCCATCCATTAGCATGTAATCTCTGTTTGCCTGTTTACTTGCTGTTTCATCTCCAGTGCTTACATTCAAATTCAACAACCTTGTTAGATAAACTCCACTGAGTGTTTGACTTAATTATTTTTAAAAATATATATTTTTAAATTGTACTTTAATTGTACTTTAATTGACTTAATTATTTTAAAAAATATATATTTTTTAATTGTACTTTGGGCTCTGGGATACATGTGCACATCCTGCATCCTGCAGGATTGTTGCATGGGTACATACATGCCATGGTGGTTTGCTGTCTCCACCGCCCCACTCCCACCCCTATTGCTTACATCAGGCATTTTTCCTAGTGTTACCTCTTCCCGTCCTCCTCTCCCCCGCTCTGTCCCTCCCCTCTCCTCCCCCACCACCTAGCCCAGTTAGTGTTCTCTTCCCTGTGCCCAAGTGTTGTCATTGTTCATTACCTGCCTATAAGTGAAAACATGTGGTGTTTTGTTTTCTGTTTTTGTATCAGTTTGCTGAGAATGATGGTTTCTAGATTCATCCATGTCTCTACAAAGGACACGAACTCATTTTTTATGGCTGCATAGTATTCCATGGTGTATATGTGCCACATTTACTTTGTCTAGTCTATCATTGATGGGCATTTGGGTTGGTTCAAGGTCTTTGCTATCGTACCAGTGCCACAATGAACATATGTGTGCATGTGTCTTTCTAATAGAACAATTTATAATCCTTTGGGTATATACCCAGTAACGGGATTGCTGGGTCAAATGGAATTTCTATTTCTAGATCCTTGAGGAATCGCCACACTGTCTTCCACAGTGGTTGAACTAATTTACACTCCCACCAAAAGTGTAAAAGTGTTCCTTTTTCTCCACATCCTCTCCAGCATCTGTTGTCTCCAGATTTTTAATGATTGCCATTCTAACTGGCGTGAAATTGTTTCTCAATGTGGTTTTGATTTGCATTTCTCTAATGACCAACGATGATGAGCATTTTTTCATGTGTTTGTTGGCTACATAAACGTCTTCTTTTGAAAAGTGTCTGTTCGTATCCTTTGCCCACTTTTGAATGGGTTTGTTTGTTTTTTTCTTGTAAATCTGCTTTAGTTCTTTGTAGATTTTGGATATTAGCCCTTTGTCAGATGGGTAGATTGCAAAAATTTTTTCCCATTCTTTTGGTTGCCAGTTCACTCTAATGATTGTTGCTTTTGCTGTGCAGAAGCTTTTAAGTTTAATTAGATTCCATCTGTCTATTTTGGCCTTTGTTGCTGTTGCTTTTGGTGTTTTAGTCATGAAGTCCTTGCCTTGCCTATGTCCTGTTGCCTAGGTTTTCTTCCAGGATTTTTATGGTGTTAGTTCTTACGTTTAAACCTTTAATCCATCTGGAGTTAATTTTTGTATAAGGTGTAAGGAAGGGGTCCAGTTTCAGCTTCCTGCATATGACTAGCCAGTTTTCCCAACACCATTTATTAAACAGAGAACCTTTTCCCCATTGCTTGTTTTTGTCAGGTTTGTCAAAGATCAGATGGTTGTAGATGTGTGGTGGTGTTTCTGAGGCCTCTGTTCTGCTCCATTGGTCTATATCTCTGTTTTGGTACCAGTACCATGCTGTTTTGATTACTGTAGCCTTGTAGTATAGTTTGAAGTCAGGTAGCGTGATGCCTCCAGCTTTGTTCTTTTTGCTTAGGATTGTCTTGGCTATGTGGGCTGTCTTTTGGTTCCATTTGAAGTTTAAAGTGTTTTTTTCCAGTTCTGTGAAGAAGGTCAATGGTAGTTTGTTGGGGATAGCTTTGAATCTATAAACTACTTTGGGCAGTATGGCCATTTTCACAATATTGATTCTTCCTAACCATGAGCCTCTGTTTGTGGCCTCTCTTATTTCCTTGATCAGTGGTTTGTAGTTCTTGAAGAGATCTTTTACATCCTTTGTTAGTTGTATTCCTAGGTTTTTTTTTTTTTAACAGAAAAAAATAGTTTTTCCCTCATTTATTTCATTTTTTACTCAGATGACATTTAAAATGTTTTAATAATAGAGGGCTTAATCTTTACCCTTGATTGTTGAAGGAACACATTAACAAGGTGCTCAAGTATTGGTTGAGTGAATATTTATATAAATATGGATTATATGGAGACTTCCTTTTTTTTTTTTTGAGATGGAGTTTTGCTCTTGTTGCCCAGGCTGGAGTGCAATGGCGTGATCTCAGCTCACTGCAACCTCTGCCTCCTGTGTTCAAGCGATTCTCCTTCCTCAGCCTCCCTAGTAGCTGGAATTACAGGAGCCCACCACCATGCCCAGCTAATTTTTTGTATTTTAGTAGAGACGGGGTTTCACTGTGTTGTCTAGGCTGGTCTCAAACTCCTGACCTCAGGCGATCCACCCACCTCAGCCTCCCAAAGTGCTGGGATTATAGGAGTGAGCCACTGTGTCCAGCTATGTGGAGATTTTTTATTGTAGTGTTGTAATGAGATTTGGCCCAAAAACATGCTAATGAAGTATTTGTACCCTAACTCCTTGCTGTCCTCTTATTTTCAACTTGATCTTGGCCTATAGTAAGCTAATATATTTGTTGAATGGATTTGTCAACTGGTAAAGCTCAATTTTTTTCCTGCAGAAATACATTTTTGTTATATGATGTAACAATTATATACATTGAAACAGCCAAGAATTAGTTTTGACTTTTTATAGATTTCACTTAAGAAGATTTTGAAAATTTTTATTGCTCTTTTTTTTGAATTCTTCCTATGATCATTTAATATTCAGTTCAAAGCGTTTCATGAAGTCTTGTCAGATAATTCTAAGCTGTAATAATTGTTTCCTCTTAGTTTTTATAACATGTTAATATATTAACATACTAACATTTGTAAATCCATTACATCATTTATTCATTTAACAACACTTATGGACCCATTTACTCTAATTTGCAGGAGTATAGTTGCTCATAGTAGCCATTAATGATCCTTTGAATTTCTGTGGTATCAGTAATAATGTCTCCTTTTTTGTCTCTGATTTTGTTTGAGTCTTCTCTCTTTTTTTCTTAGTCTGGCCATAGGTTTGTCAATTTTATTTGTCTTCTCAAAAAAACCAACATTTGTTTCATTGATCTTCTGTATTGTTTTCTTTTCAAATTCATTTTTCTGTCTTTTTTTTGAGACTGAATCTTGCTCTGTCACCAGGCTGTAGTGTAGTGGTGCAATCTCGGCTCACTGCAACTTTCACCTCCTGGGTTCAAGTGATTCTTCCGCCTCAGCCTCCCGAGTAGCTGGAACTACAGGCACATGCCACCACGCGCGGCTAATTTTTTTGTATTTTTAGTAGAGATGGGGTTTCACCGTGTTGGCCAGGATGGTCTCGATCTCTGGACCTCGTGATCCGCCCGCCTTGACC
Source organism: Sapajus apella (assembly GCF_009761245.1). Taxonomy (NCBI): domain Eukaryota; kingdom Metazoa; phylum Chordata; class Mammalia; order Primates; family Cebidae; genus Sapajus; species Sapajus apella. The sequence continues at coordinate 33,613,298 of NW_022436976.1, read as the reverse complement.
TCCCAAAGTGCTGGGATTACAGGCGTGAACCACCTCACCCGGCCTTTTTTTATTTTCAAATTCATTTAGTCTCTGATCTTTATTACTTCTTCTAATTTTGGGTTTGGTTTACTCTTGCTTTTCTAGTTCTTTAAGATGCAGCATTAGGTTATTTATTTGAAGGTTTTTCTTTTTTGACGTAGGCACTTATTGGTATAAATTTCCCTCTTAGTACTGCTTTTTGCTGTAGGTTTTGACATGTTGTGTTTCCATTATTATTTGTTTCAATAAAATTTTCAGTTTCCTTACTGGCCATTCAGGAGTCTATTATTTAATTTCCATGTGTTTATATAGTTTCCAAAATTCCTCTTGTTACTGATTTGTAATTTTATTCCCTGTGGTGAAAGAAGATGCTTGATATTATTTCCATGTTTTTGAATGTTTTAAGACTTCTTTTGTGACCTAACATATGGTCTCTGCTTGAGAATGATCCATGTGCTGAGGATAAAAATGTATATTCTGCAGTTATTGGATAAAAGGTTCTGTAAATATTAGGTCCATGTATCCTATAGTGCAGATTAAGTCCAATTTTTCTTTGTTGATTTTCTGTCTGGGAAATCTGTCCAGTATCTGACCAATGTACTCTGTAAAGACGATGCTAAAGGGTAAAAAAAAAAAAAAAAAAAAAAGGAATAAGACATCTGTGCCATCATGGAATTAAAGGGCTAGTTGGGAAGGCAAATATGTAAATGAGTAAATACACAGAATTCTGTGAAGACGATCAATCCATCTGGAGAGATCAAGGAAGACTTGACTGAAATGGTGACCCTTTTGTTTAGAAAAATTAACAGGAGTTTTCCCAATTGGTAAAAATGAGAGGGGCGTTTTAAGCAGAGGAAAGCCTGGGTACAAACGTGTGGCAGTATGTGGAGCAACATATGTTATCTAATTTGGGGAACCGCAAATAGTGTGTTATGGTGGTTTTGTAGGTGGAAAGGAATTGAGGGCAAGAGGTGAAGTAGAGACTTAGACATAGGAACTAGATTGTGAAAGACCTCATATACTATCAAAAATTGTTTTTTGTTTTGTTTTGTTTTTTTGTTTTTTTGAAGTAGGGCATGGGGAACCAATGAAGAATTTAAAATACTAGGCTACTTGGGCTTTTTTTTTTTTTTTTTTATGGAGTTTCGCTTTGTTGCCCAGGCTGGAGTACAGTGGCACAATCTCAACTCACAGCAACCTCCACCTCCTTGGTTCAAGTGATTCTCCTGCCTTAGCATCCCAAGTACCTGGGACTATAGGTGACCGCCACCATGCCCAGCTAATTTTTGTATTTTTAGTAGAGATGGGGTTTCACCATATTGGCCAGGCTGATCTCGAACTCCTGACCTTGTGATCTGCCCACCTTGGCCTCCAAAAGTGCTGGGAGATTATTTTGTTGTCTGTGTAGCAGATGTGTTAGAGGAGAGCCAGAATGGATACAGGGTTACCACTGGGGAAACTGTTGAAGAAAAGAAAGCCAGGAAAGATACTATAAATTAGAGTAGTAACATCTAGAATGGATAGGAAGGGATGGATTCAAGAGATAATTACTTATTTATGAGACAGAGTCTCGCTCTGTTATCCAGGCTGGAGTGCAGTGGTATAATCATGGTTCACTGCAGACTCGACCTTCTGGCCCAAGCAATCTTCCTACCTCAGCCTCCCAAGAAGCTGGGACCACACCACGCCTGGCTAATTTTTTGGTTTTTTGTAGAGACAGGGTCTCTGTATGTTGCCCAGGCTGGTCTTGAACTCTTGGGCTCAAGCAGTCCTCCCGCCTTAGCCTCCCAAAGTGCCGGAATTACAGATGTGAGCTACTGTGCCTGGCTACAAGAGATAGTTAGGGTTTGAATTGTTAGGATTCATTGGTGAGTAGAGTCATCCTTAGGTGTCTGGATTTGGATGATTGAGTCTATCATTCAGGCTCAGATGAGGAGATGGAATGCAGAAGACATACTAGGTTTTAGGGAGAAGTAGTTAAAGCCACAAGGGTGGATGAGATCATCTGGTGAGAACATTTACATTGAAGAGAGAAGAGGTCATGAGAGAATATGAGACTAGATAAAAGTCACATTTAAGGCCGGGTACTGTGGGTCATGCCTGTAATCCCAGCACTTTGGAAGGCTGAGGTGGGTGGATTGCCTGAGGTCAGGAGTTCGAGACCAGCCTGGCTAACATGACAAAACCTGATCTCTACTAAAAATACAAAAATTAGATGGGTGTGGTGGTGCATGCCTGTAGTTCCACCTACTTAGGAGGCTGAGGCAGGAGAATTGCTTGAACCCGGGAAGTGGAGGTTGGACTAATGTGAGCTGAGATCACACCACTGCACTCCAGTCTGTGCGACACATACAAAAAAGTGACATTTAAGTGACACAGTGGACTAAAGTCCACAAAAGGAGACAGAAAAGAAAGAAGAGGAAAATCAGTAGAAAGTGTCAAGTTTTATAGGAGCAGAGGAGGAGTTTTAAAGAGTGTTCCTGTGGAAAGGCTAAATAAGAAGGATTTAAGGTGTCTACTAGAGGGCACAACTGGCTTGAGCGATTGGAAACAAGATGCAGGACCCCAACACAGACACTAAGTGGAATGACATGCAAAAAGGGCATCTTACCCCACAAGGAAAGTCTGAAAGAATTGGAAGAGGAGACAGGAGGAGAAGCCCATTCTCTAGCAGTCAGTGGTGACAACATATGAAGATATGACTTTGGAATAGCTGGTGGATCATGAAGATGAGTTTAATGAGAAGGATGACTGTGCTATTGAAATGTACAGAAGGCAGAGACTGGCTGAGTGGAAAGCAACTAAACTGAAGAATAAATTTGGGGAAGTTTTTGAGATCTCAGGGAAGCATTATGTCCAAGAAGTTACCAAAGCCAGTGAGGGCTTATGGGTCATCTTGCACCTTTATAAACAAGGAATTCCCTTCTGTGCCCTGATAAGTCAGCACCTCAGTGGACTTGCCAGGAAGTTTCCTGATGTCAAATTTATCCAAGCCATTTCTTTCTTTCTTTTTTTTTTTTTTTTTTTTGTGACGGAGTCTCTCTCTGTCGCCTAGGCTAGAGTGCTATGGTGTACTGTCAGGTCACCATAACCTCTGCCTCCTGGGTTCAAGTGATTCTCCTGCCTCAGCCTCCCAAGTAGCTGGGATTACAGGTATGCACCACCATGCCTAGCTAATTTTTGTGTTTTTTTTAAGTAGAGACGGGGTTTCACCATGTTGGTCAGGCCAGTCTTGAACTCCTGACCTCATGATCCACCCACCTCAGCCTCCCAAAGTGCTGGTTTTATAGGCCTGAGCCACTGTGTCTGGCCAAGCCATTTCAACAACCTGCATGACCAACTATCCTCACAGGAATCTGCCCACAATATTTGTTGACCTGGAAGGAGATATCAAGGCTCAGTTTATCAGTCCTCTGGTGTTTGGCACCATGAACCTGAGAGGAGATGAGTTGAAGTGAAAACTGTCTGAATCTGAAGTAATTAAGACAGACCTGGAGGAGAACCCTAAGAAGCTGATTGAAGATGTGTTGCTATCCTCAGTGCAGTGCTCTCTCCCCATAAGGAGGGACAGCGTTTCCAAGGGTGACTGAGGCTACAGCTGCTATCACATGCCAAACTTTCTTGGAACAAATTGTCTGCATTTTTTAAAAAAGGGAAAAGCAAGAATGAATCCTTCTGGTTTTAGTTTTGTATAAATTATGTTTCAAATCTTTACATTTTAGAAATAATCATTGCTGGAAATTCTGTTAAATATTTTAGAACTTTTAAAAGAAATTACAGTATTTCCTCCAAAAAAAAATTAAAACCAGCTATTGGGTATGGCAAATGTCTGTTTTCCTCAAATATATTTTAAGTAAGCCATAAAACCTAGTCACTATTTTTTGGCATATAACTATAAAAGGAAATACTTAGTTTTGGCTGAGTGCGGTGGCTCACATCTGTAATCCCAGCACTTTGGGAGGCCAATGTGTGCGGATCACCTGAGGCTGGGAGTTTGAGACCAGCCTGACCAACATGGAGAAACCTTGTCTCTACTAAAAATACAAAAAATTAGCTGGGCGTGATGGTGCATGCCTGTAATCCCAGCTACTCAGGAGGCTGAGGCAGGAGAATCACTTGAACCTGGAAGGTGGAGGTTGCAGTGAGCCGAGATTGCGCCATGGCGCTCCAGACTGAGCAACAAGAGCAAACTCCATCTCAAAAAAAAAAAAAAAAAAAAGCAAAATATTTAGTTTTAAATAAACGTGAATGAATTTTTAAAAACAGTGTCTATTAGGATTGGCAATTAGAAAGTCATTGTTGACCTTAGGTAGAGCAGTTTTAGTAGATTGAAAGTAAGAAGATGGGTTAGTAATTTTTTTTTTTTTTTAAAGAATGTGGCTGTGAAATGAAGGTGAAAGGACAGTAATTAGAGGGAAATATAGGGTTGAAGGAGAGGTTTTAATGTTTGTTATCAAAAGATATTTAGGATGTTTCCAGACCATAAAAGGGAAAGGTTGAAAAGATAGGACACAGGCGCTTAGAGTATATTGTAAAGTAGATTGTTTCAAAATTAATTAATGTATATATTGGGACATAAATTAATCAGTTAAATAGACTATGCATGTTTGGGATATACGTTTGTTGTAACTTATTAAAACAGCAACTACCAACACATAGACTACTCAAACTCAATTTTAGAAGTCATAGGAAACTAAGATTTCTAGACCAGTTCCTTCATTGAACATATGAGGAAATTGAGACCTGTGTTTGTATTTCTGACATTTAAGTTATTAATTTTATTTAAAATTATTTGTTCGTTTGTTTGCGTGTTTTTGAGCTGGAATCTCACTCTGTCACCCAGGCTGGAGTGCAGTGGTACGATCTTGGCTCACTGCAATCTCCGCCTCCCAAGTTCAAATAATTTTCCTGTCTCAGCCTCCCAAGTAGCTGAGATTACAGGCACGTGCCACCACATTTAGTTAATTTTTTTTGTATTTTAGTAGAGATGGGGTTTCACCATGTTGCCCAGGCTGGTCTCAAACTCCTGAGCTCAGGCAATCTACCTGCGTCGGCCTCCCAAAGTGCTAGGATTACAGGTGTGAGCCACTGCTCCTGGCCTCAGCTGTATCTTTAATATATATGCTTGTCAGAGCTTTTCTTTTTATAAAAATGATTTTTAAAAGACACGGTAAGGTAGAGTAGGGCTGCAGAGAGGAACATCATGGAGTTATGTTATAAACTCACACAGTTGTCAGGTGATTCAATGTAGTTTACCTTGTAATCCCAGTTACTCAGGATTTTTGAGACGGAGTTTTGCTCTTGTTACCCAGGCTGGAGTGCAATGGCGCGATCTCGGCTCACCGCAACCTCCGCCTCCCGGGTTCAGGCAATTCTCCTGCCTCAGCCTCCTGAGTAGCTGGGATTACAGGCACACGCCACCATGCCCAGCTGAATTTTTGTATTTTTAGTAGAGACGGGGTTTCACCATGTTGACCAGGATGGTCTTGATCTCTTGACCTCGTGATCCACCCACCTCGGCCTCCCAAAGTGCTGGGATTACAGGCTTGAGCCACCGTGTAGTTTACCTTTTTAGCTTGCAGCTTTGAATTAGGACATTTCATGGTTCTGTTTGTCTTTTTGGCATTTCTTTAATGACAAGTGTAGATGCCTCCCTGGCATGGTGTTCTTGTTATAGTTTGCTTAGGATGGTGTTGGAGAAAGTGTTACTTTTGCCCAAATATTATTTACAGTATTTTTTAAATTACCAGGTCAGTATGATATTTTTGTGACCTACAGTTAAAAAGCTTTCAAGAAAAAAATTTTTTTTTCAGACGGAGTTTCACTCTTGTTGCCCAGGCTGGAGTGCAAAGCGCGATCTCCGCTCACTGCAACCTCCACCTCCCGGGTTCAGGCGATTCTTCTGCCTCAGTGTCCCAAGTAGCTGGGATTACTGGCGCCTGCCACCACATCTGGCTAATTTTTTGGTGTATGTTTTAGTAGAGATGGGGTTATATCACGTTGGCCAAGCTGGTCTTGAACTCCTGACCTCAGGTGATCCACCTGCCCTGGCCGTCCAGAGTGCTGGGATTACAGGGGTGAGCCACCACGTCTGGCCAGGAAAATAATTTTTGAAGTCCGCCTTTTTTTTTTTTTGGGGGGGGGGGGGGGGGGGCTCCTGAATCAGATACTTAATGCAACAGCAAAGAAACAAATTCTTCCTTGACTGTCCAGGATGATTATTCCAGAGGACCATCCTTTAGATTGAACAGTTACTAATGTTCAGTGTAAAAGAATTGACAAACCGGGCCGGGCATGGTGGCTCAAGCCTGTAATCCCAGCACTTTGGGAGGCCGAGACGGGTGGATCACGAGGTCAAGAGATCGAGACCATCCTGGTCAACACGGTGAAACCCCGTCTCTACTAAAAATACAAAAAAAATTAGCTGGGCATGGTGGCACGTTCCTGTAATCCCAGCTACTCAGGAGGCTAAGGCAGGAGAATTGCCTGAACCCAGGAGGCGGAGGTTGCGGTGAGCCGAGATCGCACCATTGCACTCCAGCCTGGGTAACATGAGCGAAACTCCGTCCCCCAAAAAAAAAAAAAAAAGAAAAGAATTGACAAACTGGGTGCGGTGGCCTGTAATCCTAGCTACTTGGGAGGTTGAGGAGGCTGGATTATTTGAGGCCAGGAGTTGGAGACCAGCCTGGACAACATAGCGAGACCCCATCTCAAAAACAAAACAACGTCTGGGCACACAAAGATTGTGGCTTATGCCTGTAATCCCAGCGCTCTGGGAGGACAAGGGGGAGGATTACTTGAACTCAGGAGTTCGAGACCAGCCTGGGTAGCATACTGAGACCCTGTCTCTAAGCAAAACAAAACAAACAAACAAAAAAATTGATAAAATGTTTTGCAAATCCAATGACCTACAACATTTTTTGTTTCTTTGTTTGGGAGTGGAACTGTTGGGTCTGCCTCCCCATTGAAGTACTATCTCCCCACTTGCCAACACTCATCCCAGGTTTATACTCTTCTTAAGACGTTTTCAGTGATTTATTTTATTTTACTTTATTTTTGAGACAGAGTTTTGCTATTGTTGCCCAGGCTGGAGTGCAATGGTGCAATCTCAGCTTACTGCAACCTCCACTTCCTGGGTTCAAGTGATTCTCCTGCCTTGCCTGACTAATTTTGTGTTTTTAGTAGAGACAGGGTTTCTCCATGTTGGCCAGGCAGATCTCTAATTCCCGACTTCAGGTGATCGGCCTGCCTCCCAAAGTGCTGTAATTATAGGTGTGAGCCACCGCGCCTGGCCCAGAGGTGTTCAGTAATTTAATACCTACTAGACCAGCTTTTTCATTTAAGAGGGAATAATTATTACACCTTACAGAGTGCTTTCACTTTTGATTTTCGTAACAATCAAATAAAGGGTTGGAGCAGATATTTTTATCATCCTCATTTAAGAGGAGAAAAAAACAGGTAGAAAGAAGCTAAGCAACATTTCTAATGTCATACCATGCTAAAAGATTGTAAATTCCCATGGAAAGACTTATTCTGACAAAATTATCAATGCTTAGTATAGGTATTTTTATAAAATTAAAAATGAAATTATAAGCCTGGGAAATGTTATTGAGGAATGTCTAAAATTCTGTTGCTTAGCTCTGTTAAGTAGTTGTAGAGTATTATTCCCTAATTAATAAACCAAACAAGTAAAATATACTATTTGTTGAGCTGGAAGTTTTAATATAGAGCATTGCTAAGCACTTTTAAGTCCTTTATTAAAAATAAAATTGCCTAGATGCAGAAAAGACTTTTTATAAAATTCAACCTACTGACCAGGCACAGTGGCTTATGCCTATAATCCCAGCACTTTGGGGAGGCCGAGGTGGGCGGATTACTTGACAAGGTCAGGAGTTCAAGACCAGCCTGGCCAACATGATGAAACCTCATCTCTACTAAAAATACAAAATTAGCCGGGCATGGTGGCAGGTGCCTGTAATCCCAGTTACTCGGAAGACTGAGGCAGGAGAATCACTTCAACCTGTAAGGCAGAGTTTTCAGTGAGCCAAGATCATGCCATTGTACTTCAGTCTGGGCAACAGAGCGAGACTCTGTCTCAAAAAAACAAAAAACAAACAAACAAACAAAAAACCTCTCAGTAAACTAGGTATTGAAGGAACATACCTCAAAATAGTAATAGCCATCTATGGCCAACCCACAGCCAACTTCATACTGAATGGGCAGAAGCTGGAAACGTTCCCTTGAAAACTGGCACAAGACAAGGATGCCCTTTTTCACTACTCCTATTCAACATAGTATCGGAAGTCCTGGCGAGGTAAGGCAAGAGAAAGAAAGGGATTCCAGACAGGAAGAGAGGAAGTAAAACTATTCATGTTGGCAGATGACATGATTCTCTATCTAGAAAACCTCATAGTCTTGACCCAAAAGCTCCTTCAGCTGATAACTTCAGCAAAGTTTCAGGATACAGAATCAACACAGAAATCACTAGCATTCCTAGACACCAACAATAGCCAAGCTGAGAGCCAAATTAGAAACACAATCCCATTCACAATTGCCATAAAAAGAATAAAATATTAATACCTAGGAATACAGTTAACCAGGGAGGTAAAAGATCTCTGCAATGAAAATTACAAAATATTGCTCAAAGAAATTAGAAATGACACAAACAAATGGAAAAACATTCCATGCTTATGGATAGGAAGAATAAATATCATTAAAATGGCCATACTGCCTAGAGCAATTTACAGACTCAGTGCTATTCCTATCAAACTATCAATTGCATTCTATCTACACAGAACTAGAAAAAAGTATTTTAAAATTCATATGGAACCAAAAAAGAGCCCCCAAACCAAGACAATCCTAAGCAAAAAGAACAAAGTGGGAGGCATCATGCTACCCCACTCAAACTATGCTACAGTGCTACAGTAACCAAAACAGCATGGTGCTAGCACAAAACAGGCACTTAGACCAAAGGAACAGAATAGAGAGCCCAGAAATAAGGCCCACATCTACAACCATCTAATCTTCAACAAAGCTGACAGAAACTAGCAATGGAGAAAGGACTTCCTATTCAATAAAGGGTACTGAGACAACTGGCTGGCCATATGCAGAAGATTGAAGCTGGACCCCTTCCTGATGCACAAAAATCAACTCAAGATGGATTAAAGACTTAAATGTAAAACCCAAAAGTATAAAAACCCCAGAAGAGAGCCTAGGCAATACATTTTGGATGTAAGAACTGGCAAAGATTTCATGATGAAGACCCGAAAGCAATTTCAACAAAAGCAAAAATTGACAAATGGCATCAAATTAAAAGCTTCTGCACAGCAAGCTGCTAACAGAGTAATCAGACAGCCTACAGAATGGGAGAAAAGTTTTGCAAACTATGCATCTGACAAAGATCTAATATCCATCATCTAAAAAAACTTAAACAAATTTGCAAGAGAAAAACAATCCCGTTGAAAAGTGGGCAAAGGACATGAACACTTTTCAAAAGAAGACATACGTGCGACCAACAAGCATGTGAAGGAAAGCTCACCATCACTGATCATTAGAGAAATGCATACCAAAACAGCAATGAGATACCATCTCACACCAGTCAGAATGCCTATTGTTAAAAAGTAAAAAAATAACAGATGCTGGCAGGTTATACATTGTTGGTGGGAGTGTAAATTAGTTCAACAATTATGGAAAATGATTCCTTTACACAGCAATTCCATTGTGTTGTGATTCCTCACAGAGCTAAAAACAGAACTACCATTTGACCAAGCAATCCCATTACTGTGTACATACCCAAAGGAAAATAAATTGTTCTACTGTAAAGACACATGCATGCATATGTTCATTGCAGCACTATTCACAGTAGCAAAGACATGGAATCAACCTAAAAGCCCATCAGTGGCAGATTGGATAAAGAAAACGCAGTACGTACAAACCATGGAATACTATGCAGCAATAAAAAAGAACAAGACCATGTGCTTTGCAGGAACATAGTTGGAGCTGGAGGCCATTATACTTAGGAAACTAATGTAGAAACAGAAAACCAAATACCACATGTTCTTTATAAGTGAGAGTTAAATGAACACATGGACATGGAGGGGGAATGACAGACACTGGGGCCTCCTTGAGTGTGGAGGCTGGGAGGAGGGAGAAGATCAGAAAAAATAACTACTAGGTACTAGGCCTATACCTGGGTGTCAAAATAATTTGTACAACAAACCCCTGTGACATGAGTTTACCTCTATAACAAACTTGCACTTGTACCCCTGAAACTCAAATATAAGTTAAATTTTTTAAAAAATAAAATTGCCTAGTTTATTCCAACAATTATAGTTGGCATTTGATGAATATTTTGATTAATACAATTTCATTAAAAATAATAGTTTTGTAATTTTGTACAAAAAATAGTTTTGTAGCCTGTAAAATGAATTTATAGTTGTGAGAGGACTGGTTGCTAATTTTTCTATCTTATAATTGAAGATGTATTGCAGTGGCTTATATAGTAGGCTGATGGACTGGCAGAATAGGCATGTTAAGGTCAGGCAGATTGGAATTATAGTTATTTCTAGTTTTAATTCCTGTTTTTAAAATAGCTTTATTGAGATACACAGATAACATAAAATTCACCTGTTCAAAGTTTAGAATTCAGTAGTTCTCAGAGTTATGCAATAATCACCACTGTCTAATTTTATTTCATTTTATTTATTTTTATTTATTTATTTTGAGACAGAGTCTTGTTCTATCACCCAGGCTGGAGTGCAGTGGTGTGATCTTGGCTCACTGCAACCTCTGCCTCCCTGGTTTAAATGATTCTCCTGCCTCAGCCTCCCACATAGCTGGGATTACAGGTGTGCACCACCACGGCTGGGTAATTTTTGCTTTTGTTCTTGTTATTTTGAGACGGAGTCTCGCTCTGTCACCAGGTTGGAGTGCAGTGGCTTGATCTCAGCTCACTGCAACCTTTGCCTCCCACGTTCAAGTGATTCTCCTGCCTCAGCCTCCCAAGTAGCTGGGAATACAGGTATGTGCCACCACATCCAGCTAATTTTTGTATTTTCAGTAGAGACGGGGTTTCATCATGTTGGTCAGGATGGTCTCGATCTCTTGACCTCATGATCTGCCCGCCTCGGCCTCCCAAAGTGCTGGGTTTACAGGCATGAGCCACCGTGCCTGACCAATTTTTGTATTTTCAGTAGAGATGGGGCTTTGCCATGTTGACCAGGCTGGTCTTGAACTCTTGACCTCAAGTGAGCTACCTGCCTTGGCATCCCAAAGTGCTGGGATTATAGGTGTGAGCCACTGCGCCTAGCCAGATTTATGATTTTCTTTTTAAAAAGCTATTTCAGGAAGATTATGGAGGATATATTTTATAGAGATATGAAGACAATAACACTAGTCGTTGTTGGTCAGACTGGTCTGGAACTCCTGACCTAAAGTAATCTACCTGCCTTGGCCTTCTAAAGTGCTGGCATTACAAGCGTGATCCACTATACCTGGCCCCATAATTTTAGAACACTTAAGTTACCCCAGAAAGAAACTTTCTACCCATTTACAGTCATTCCCTCTCTCACTTCTTTTCAGCCCCTGACAACCACAAATCGACTTTTTGTCTTTATGAGTTTGCCTATTCTAGACATTTCATATAAGTGGTATCTGCATCAGGCTTCATTCACTTATTAGCATCTTTTCAGGGTTCATCCATGTTGTAGCATGTATTCGTACTTCCTTCTTAAAATTATTATTTATTTATTTATTTTATTTATTTATTTTTTGAGACGGAGTTTTGCTCTTGTTACCCAGGCTGGAGTGCAATGGCACGATCTCGGCTCACCGCAACCTCCGCCTCCTGGGTTCAGGCAATTCTCCTGCCTCAGCCTCCTGAGTAGCTGGGATTACAGGCACGCGCCACCATGCCCAGCTAATTTTTTGTATTTTTAGT
>NW_022436976.1:33593736-33601329 GCF_009761245.1 Sapajus apella | reverse complement strand
TTACAGGCACGCGCCACCATGCCCAGCTAATTTTTTGTATTTTTAGTAGAGATGGGGTTTCACCGCACTGACCAGGATGGTCTCGATCTCTTGACCTCGTGATCCACCCGCCTCGGCCTCCCAAAGTGCTGGGATTACAGGCTTGAGCCACCGCGCCTGGCCTATTATTTATTTTTTAGATGAAGCTTTGCTCTATCGCCTAGGCTGGAGTGCAGTGGTGTGATCTCAGCTTGTTGCAACCTCCGCCTCCCGAGTTCAAATGGTTCTCCTGCCTCAGCCTCCCTAGTAGCTGGGACTACAGGTGTGCGCCACCATGCCCAGCTAATTTTTGTATTTTTGGTAGAAACTCGGTTTCACCATGTTGGCCAGGATGATCTCAATCTCCTGACCTTGTGATCCACCTGCCTTGGCCTCCCAAAGTGCTAGGATTACAAGTGTGAGCCACCGTGCCCAGCTCATTTTATTTTTTATAATATTATTTATACCAAATAATATTACATCGTATATACCACAGTTTATTCCTTTGTCAGTTAATGGACATTTGGGTTGTTTCAACTTTGGGGTTTCATGAATATTGCTGCTGTGAACAGTTGTGTACAGATTTTTCTGTGGACATATTCTCTTGTCTCTTGGATATTTACCAAGGAGTGGAATTATTTGGGTCATATTGTAACTCTGTTTACCTTTTTGATGAACTGCCAGACTGTTTTATAAAGTAATTGTACCATTTTACATTCCTATCAACAATATATGAGAATTTCAGTTTCTTCACATCTTTACCAATACCTGTTCTTGTCTGTCATTTTTATTCTGGCTGTCCTAGCTATCTATTGTAAAGTGATAACTCAGTGTGGTTTTCTTTTTCTGTGGTTTTTTTTTTTTTTTTTTTTTTTGAGACGGAGTCTCACTCTGTCACCCAGGCTGGAATGCAGTGGCACGATCTCGGATCACTGCAACCTCTGCCTTCTGGGTTCAAATGATTCTCCTGCCTCAGCCTCCCGAGTAGCTGGGATTATCAGCGTGCACCACCATGCCCAGCTAATGTTTGTATTCTTAGCAGAGATGGGGTTTTGTCATGTTGACCAGGCTGGTCTCGAACTCCTGACCTCAAGTGATCCACCCACTTTGGCCTCCCAAAGTGCTGGAATTATGGGTGCGAGGCACTGTGCCCAGCCTAATTTTTTGTATTTTTAGTAGAGATGGGGTTTCACGATGTTGGCCAGGCTGGTCTCAAACTTCTTGCCTTGAATGACTTGCCCACCCCCCCAGCCAGCTTCCCAAAGTGCTGGGGTTACAGGTGTGAGCCTCCACACCTGGACTTAGGGTTTTTTGTTGTTGTTGTTTGTTTATTTATTTTTTTTTTTGGAGACAGAGCCTTACTCTGTCATTCAGGCTGGGAGTGCAGTGGCGCAATCTCAACTCACTGCAACCTCTGCCTGCCAGGTTCAAGCGATTCTCCTGCCTCAGCTTCCTGAGTAGCTGGGATTACAGGCGCCCACCACTATGCCCTGTTAATTTTTTGTATTTTTAGTAGAGACAGGGTTTCACCATGTTGGCCAGGCTGGTCTCGAACTGCTGACTTTGTGATTCAACCCGCCTCGGCCTCCCAAAGTGCTAGGATTACAGGCGTGGGCCACTGCGCCTGGCCAGTTTTTTTTTTTTTTTTTTTTTTTTTTTTTTAACTTGTGCTTTTGGTGCATATTACTTAGTGCAAGACCACAAAGATTTCTCCTATGTTTTCTTTGAAGAGTTTTAGCTCTTAAATTTGGATCTATTATTCATTTTGAGTTAATTTTTTAATATGGTGTGAGGTAGGTCCAACTTCATTCTTGTGCATGTGAACATCCAATAGCATTTGTTGAAAAATGTTTTTTCCTCATGGAATTGTGTTAGTATCCTGCGTTTCAGATACTAAACAGGCAACCCTTGGCCTCTTCTGAACCCTGCAGATACATTTTTCACCCAAGAAAATTTGGATTTCAAGACCCATTCTCTTGGATAACTATGTTGATGAGAAGTGAGTATATATAGACCTCATTTTGTAATGGAAGCCCAGTATAACGCCCGTGATTATGTAAACCATAGCCAGTTCCTATTTTCCTACCACTTGTCAACTTGGAGCTGCTGCATTTTCATTCCAACAAGATTGTGTTTTACATTGATGTGATTGAAGTCCCTCTGCAGGGTACCTCTGGGTTCCTTCACAATCAATACCTGTGTGTTTCTTCAGAATGGTGTTGACATTTTCTGGAATGTCAACAGTCTGATTGCTGAGAATTGTTTCATTCTTGCAGTAGATGTGGCAAAGCTTCAACTGTTATTGTTGAATTGTCTGTTTCTCACTTCAATTCTGTCAGTTTATGCGTAATGTCCTTCCGGGCTCTCTTAGGTGCTCTAGTTTTAATTTTGTTGCACAATATGGATTGCATTCTCAGAATGTGAGTAATGTTGATAACTAAATAAAACCATGTGTCTGTCTCACGTGCTGTGACCAATAAGTAAAATTTGTTTTGATATGACTTAGATGCTTAAAAGATTTTCAGTTCTATCGATGGTAAATTGTCATGTCTGGATTACATAAAGAAGCCCTTGTCTTTGAGAAGGCTCTTGACTTCAGTGGTACTATGGTTCATTATAAATGTCTGTGTGTATGTGAGGCAAGTGAACTGCAGCTCTTTAAACATGGCTGAGATAAAGTACTTAAATAATCACTTTGTCAGTATATTTTTATTGAGCGTAAAGGGTAGATGATAGTGTAATATTTCTTGACTGTCCCTAGAAGAATTTGTGTCAGTAGACTCTATTAACAGAGTCTACCTTTTATACAACCAAGTCTTAAACTATATCTGGCTTGACAGGAAGAAGCAAATAGATAAATATCTATTACATTTTATGGGTATTATTTTTCTATGCCTCCCTCCCTCCCTATACAGGCAGTTGGATCATGTAGTGGCACGATATTAACTCACTGCAGCTTCGACCTTTATGGCTCGAGTGATACTACTGCCTCAGCCTCTTAACCTCTCCAGTAGGTGGGACTATAAGTGCGTGCCACCATGACTCCTAATTTTTGTGTATTTTGTACAATCAGGGTTTCACCATATTGCCCAGGCTGGTTTTGAACTCCTGGTCTCAAGCATTCTGCCCTCTTTGACCTCCCAAAGTGCTGGGATTACGGTCCTGAGTCACCATACCCGGCTAGTGAATATTATTTCCTTTTAATCTTCACAGATGACCACTTGAGATGGGAGATGGTGTTCTTACTTTACAAATGAGGAGATTGAAACCCAGTCTCCAGAGATTTATTAATTTGGCTAAGGTCACTGATAAATTATCTTTTTGTTCTCTGTCATTCTTTTGACAAATATACCAGGCTTTGAAGATGCAGCCATGACCCAGTTAGACACTTGCCCTCAGGAAGTGACTTGTCTGGTAGAGTCCTTTTACTGATACTTCTTTGAGCTATATTTCATGTAGTAGTGACATATATTTGTATAATTCTTTATGAAATATTTCTGCGTTATCTACTTTTCTAATCCTTATTGCAGTCCTATGACCCAGATGGGTTAGATAGTATTGACATTATCCCCATTTGAAAGTAGGTAAACTGATACTTAGGATTATTAAAGTCATATAGTTAGTAAATGGCTGAACCAGTACACAAACCCAGATCATCTGGCTCCGGCAATCCTGCACTTTTTCCATTACACCACATTGTCTCATGATTTCACATGAAACTATAAGCCTAGATCACCAAGAGTGATATCCTGCAAAGTAACCAGCCTAGTGGCACTTAGCAAAGGAGAGCTCAACCAGGCAGAGTGTGTGGGAAAAGATTTAAAATCCGGAGACCGAAAAGCTGTATCCAGTGTGGGGAAATGGACTTATTGTTAAATAATGGTAGTGAGAAGAAATGCTTTGGAGAGAGACTAAAACATGAAGAATATTAAATGGACATGGCCTTAGCAGCATGTAGACAGGCTTAGGACACAGTAATTGCCAGGGCATTTTTTTTTTTTCTAGGACAAACACCTGAAACACGGTGAATTTAAGATAAAGATACCCAAACAACATCAGACTCTGCACAGAGCTACAGGCTGCTGCAAATCAGGGTGTAATCTTAGAGGAGGGGATTGCTTTGTTTTACATTGGTTGCTTTAGCTACTTTCATGCATATTCAGAGATGGCAATCTATAAAAACATTTGAGTGCTTTTTCTGTATAAAAACACTTTTAGGCATTGTGGGAGTGATTCAAGGTAAGTTTGACACCAACATTACCCATAAGAAGTGTGTAATCTAGTAAGGAGATTTTGCTACATTCAAATATGCTTGTTCATCCAGAGTCTATTGTGTACAAGACTCTGTACCAAGTATTTTAGGAGACAGGAGTACATAAGTCAGAAATTGCTCCTAAGCCTTTGGCTTATATTCTCCATTGCTTAGAGGGTATATGTAACCTCCTTCCCTTAAATCTAAGTAGTTACAAACCTTTTAAAGTTTGTAGGACTTGAAATTCTCTTGGCAAAATAGTAGTCAGTACCGCCACCCTTGTGATTTGGCCACAAACAAAACCTGACAGCCTATGAGTCAGAGTATAGGTGTCATACTAGAAAATATTTGCATCATATTTAACAGTCAAAGGATTAACGCCCAGGATGTGTAAAGACTGACAAGTCATTAAGGAAAAATGCAAACATCATAACAGAAGAAAATGGACAAAGAATTTGAACAGGAGGTCATAGAATGGGAAATTCAAAAGGCTAAAATAGTAAAAAATATATGTTCAATCTTACTGTTTATCAGGAAAATGATTCCATAATGAAATATTATTTCTGCTTCTCATTGACAAAAATAAAAGTAATAGCAAATTTAAGTAATAAGAAATCTTTGAGTACTTTCTGAACCATAGACAAAACAATCCACAGCAATCCTATGGGATAGGGACTATTATTATTATTATTATTATTATTATTATTACTGTTTTGTTGATGAGGGACTTGAGGCACAAGTGTAGAGTAACTTGTCCAAAGTCAGACATCACGTGCTTGTTGAACTCCCATTTGAACTCAGGCAGTCAGTCTCTACAGCCTACACTCCTTTTCGTTGTTACCTAGGCTATACTCAAACTCCTGGGCTCAAACAGTCCCCCCACCTCAGCCTCCTGAGTACCTGGGACTACCCGGTACAGTTTAGAGCCTGTGCTCTTAATCATGAGAGCAATGTCCTTGTCTGGGTTGGCTATTATTATGCTGTGTACCCAGCCTCTAGAACAGTGTCTAGCAGAAAGAAAACATTTAAATATTTGTTGAATGAATGGATACAGGTAATTAATTTTTAAAATGAAAGCATATTAGGTACATCATTTTGGAGGGTAATTTGTCAGCATCAAAAAAGATACACATTAATGACTCAATAATTCTGCATCTTAATATTTATCTTCAAACACTCACATACACGTGCATACATACACGTGTCTAAGGAGGTATGTACAAGGGTGTTAATGGGAACATTCTTGGTCATTGTGGAAAAATGGGAGAAAATGTAAATGCCTATTAGTGCTTTCTATAACTGATAAATAACAGGAAAACTATGATATGATTATATTATAGAATTCTGTATGTAAAATTAATACAAAGTAGTTGTAATCCCAGCTTCTCGGGAGGCTGAGGCACAAGAATTGCTTGAACTTGGGAAGCAGAGGTTGCAGTGCACTGAGATTATGCCACTGCACTCCAGCCTGGGCGATGGAGCCAGACTCCATCTTAAAACAAACAAATAAAGTAGTTTATCTGGAAAGATATCTAGGTTATATTATTGAGAGAGAAAAACAAGTTATAGAGCCCTTCCTTCCAAAATAGATTCTAGACGATGAAAGAGTGAAGCAAACAAAAGTAACCATGAAAATAGCATAGAAAATATGGGCAAATATGTTCATAATATTGGTATAAAAAAGCTTTTTCTAAGCATAATATGAAATGCAGAAGCCAAAAATGAAGATTGGTGAATTTGACTACATTAAATGGAAGACCTTCATATCAAAAAAAGACTCACTCAAACTTAAACTGAGACTTAGATTTTAAACATGATACATATAAAGAATATTTTAGGCAATTTGCAGAAAGGTCAATAAACATATGAAAGATATAAATAGATGTGTAGCTTTTATTCATAATGAAAAATATGAATTAGAAAATCAAGTTCCATTTACTACCTGTGAGATTGGTAGATTGATTTTATTCAGTAATACTAAGAGCATGGAAAAAAAAAATTCTTGTATATACCCCTTTGAGGAAATAAACAACACATGTTTGGTGGAAAACTTGGCAGTATTTATTAAAATTTAAAATGTGCACTACCTCTCTCTCAAACATTGCTTTTAGAGATTATTGCACGTTAAAGGGTAAAGATACAGGTACAAGGATATTCATTATATTGTTGATATGCATAAAAGCATGGAAGCAATCTAAATGCTTATGGATAGGGATAAGAGCTAAATTGTAGTACTATACGTCTATTTAATGGAATGCTATTCAGCTATTTAAAAATATAGCAAATTTAGGCCGGGCGCGGTGGCTCATGCCTGTAATCCTAACACTTTGGGAAGCCGAGGTGGGTGGATCACCTGAGGTCAGGAGTTCAAGACCAGCCTGGCCATCTTGGTGAAACCCCATCTTAAAAAAAAAAAAGCAAATTTAGATGTACATGCATGACTTATTTAATACTGCACTGTGTAGTGCATCAGCATATAGCATTATGTTGATTATAATGCTATGCTAAATAGCATGTATGAATATATTATATAACAATAGACGTGAATATTTTTTAAGTCCATGGTAGTAACCTGTTAATCTATACCTCTCTCCCTGCTCTGCAGTGCTTATTGCCATCTGTAGTGAGAGTATTAATAAATTCAGACATACCATAGTGTTTATATGTTATTAAACCATATATTTTTCTTTTTTTTGTTTTCTTTCTCTCTTTCTTTGCAAAACAGTGAACACAACTTCTAGCTCATGGAAGCATTTTTACGCTGCAAATATTTCTAAAGGGTGAAAAGAGGTAAAAGAGGAATGTTTCCAAATATATACATACCTAGTGGTTAAGAATCTGGGACATGAAACCAGATTGCCTGGATTCAAATTCTGGCTGTGTCACGGGGTATGACCTTATGCAAGCCACTTACATTCTTTTTGCCTCCATTTCTTCATTATCCATTCAATAAATACTTGAGTGCTTACTCTATGCCAATTACTGTTCTGGGTGTCAACAATACAACAAAGAGCATTAAAGAAAATCTCTGTTCTCTGATAGTATATATCTTGGAGGGCCTAATTCTACACCCACTGTTTAGGATTATTAAGAAGAGTAAAAGTTTAATACCTAAAAAGCACTTGAAAGACTGGTACATAATAAGTGGTCAATAAATATTATTATTCCCTTTCTTCTTTACCGCAAAGTAGACACAGTGTTTTTTATTTTTATTTTGGACAGAGTGTTAATGTATTAACTAGTCCATGAAAGTTTTTGATAAATGCAGTGGCATTAAAAGATATATGAAGCCTGTTTCAATATAGTCTTTTTTTTTTTTTCCC
>NW_022436976.1:33587541-33593336 GCF_009761245.1 Sapajus apella | reverse complement strand
AAGCAAATTTAGATGTACATGCATGACTTATTTAATACTGCACTGTGTAGTGCATCAGCATATAGCATTATGTTGATTATAATGCTATGCTAAATAGCATGTATGAATATATTATATAACAATAGACGTGAATATTTTTTAAGTCCATGGTAGTAACCTGTTAATCTATACCTCTCTCCCTGCTCTGCAGTGCTTATTGCCATCTGTAGTGGGAGTATTAATAAATTCAGACATACCATAGTGTTTATATGTTATTAAACCATATATTTTTCTTTTCTTTGTTTTCTTTCTCTCTTTCTTTGCAAAAACAGTGAACACAACTTCTAGCTCATGGAAGCATTTTTACGCTGCAAATATTTCTAAAGGGTGAAAAGAGGTAAAAGAGGAATGTTTCCAAATATGTACATACCTAGTGGTTAAGAATCTGGGACATGAAACCAGATTGCCTGGATTCAAATTCTGGCTGTGTCACCGGGTATGACCTTATGCAAGCCACTTACATTCTTTTTGCCTCCATTTCTTCATTATCCATTCAATAAATACTTGAGTGCTTACTCTATGCCAATTACTGTTCTGGGTGTCAACAATACAACAAAGAGCATTAAAGAAAATCTCTGTTCTCTGATAGTATATATCTTGGAGGGCCTAATTCTACACCCACTGTTTAGGATTATTAAGAAGAGTAAAAGTTTAATACCTAAAAAGCACTTGAAAGACTGGTACATAATAAGTGGTCAATAAATATTATTATTCCCTTTCTTCTTTACCGCAAAGTAGACACAGTGTTTTTTATTTTTATTTTGGACAGAGTGTTAATGTATTAACTAGTCCATGAAAGTTTTTGATAAATGCAGTGGCATTAAAAGATATATGAAGCCTGTTTCAATATAGTCTTTTTTTTTTTTTCCCTGAGACAGAGTCTCACTGTGTTGCCCAGTCTCAGCTCACTGCAGCCTTTGCTTCCAGGGTTCAAGCAGTTCTCCTGCCTCAGCCTCCCAAGTAGCTGGGACTTACAGGCGCACGTCACCATGTCCTGCTAATTTTTGTATTTTTTGTTAAGAGACTGGGTTTCACCATGTTGGCCAGGCTGGTCTCGAACTCCTGACCTCATGATCCACCTGCCTCAGCCTCCCAAAGTGCTGGAATTACAGACATGAGCCACCGTGCCTGGCCAGTGTAATCTCATATTTGTCCACAATCTGGATCCTCCCATACACTGTCATTGAGCTCTAACTTGGTAGACTTGTACACTACTGGCCAGTAAATCTTAGCATATGCCATGTTACAAAAGCTCTCAACCATTGAGTGCTCTGCCACATATTTACAGTGTGCTAACTGTTGAAATGTAAATTTTTACAGTGGTTCTTTTAAGGAGTCCTGATGGAAATGATAGAGAAGTCGAGTGTAAAGATCAACACATTATAAAAATTGGTAAGTTGGCTGGGCTCATGCCTGTAATCCCAGCACTTTGGGAGGGAGGCCAAGGCGGGTGGATCACTTGAGGCCAGGACTTCAAGACCATCCTGGCCGACATGGTGAAACCCTGTCTCTACTAAAAATACGAAAATTAGCCAGGCATGGTGGTGGGTGTCTATAGTCCCAGCTACTAGGGAGACTGAGGCAGGAGAATTGCTTGAACCCAGGAGGCAGAGATTGCAGTAAGCCAAGATCGCACCACTACACTCTAGCCTGGGTGACAGAGCAAGACCCTGTCTCAAAAAAAAAAAAATTGGTGATTTGGATGTCATCATAAACATCAATAAGGCCTGGAAGGATTATTGTGTAGCATTTAGTAGGATAAATTTTTTAGTGGTATTTAGTAACTCATAAATTTATAAAATCTCAGCATCTGTTTACGTGGATAAAGGATCAGAGGTTGGAAAGAACATGATACTCTTGAAGAATAAGATGTCAGGATGTATGTAGAGAAGTAAGCAAAATAGAAAGTGGCAAAAGTATAAACTGGAGAGGTAGGCAAGTGTTAAAATTATGCAGGACCTCATAAAGTCTTAGTATGGAGTCTTGATATTATATTTAACTATTATTTAATATCAAGATACCATATTTAATATTAAATAATTGAAGAATTTCAATTAGAAGAATAGGTCTTTCAAAATATCAGTTTAACAGTTGAATGGAGAATGGATTGGAGGAGAAGGTGACAGAAGTAGATATAAGAACATTATTGATGTTTCAGCAATCCAGATGTGAGATAATAGTGGCTTGGACCAACCTAGTAGTTGTAGACAGAAAAGTAAATGGGTTTTCATTAAATGAGGACATGATCGAATGTTGATTGTGAGCATTATAGGGAGAGTGAGTGATAGAGAATGACTATAGCATGAACAACTGGGTAGATGATATAGAGAATAGAGAAGAAAACATTGATTAGTATGAAAATAGATGTACCTGTTGAGTTGAGATGTGTATGGGACAGGGAGACATTGAGTAGGCACTTAGATACATAGGTTTAGATCCTAGAAAAGAGGTCACTTTTTTAAATTGGAATTTCTTAACAGATGGTGTTTGAAACAATGGTAGTAGATATAATTCTCTTGGAAAACACTATCAATTGAGAAAAGAAGAGGACTGAATACAGAACTCTGAGGAATTTCGGCATTTGAGATTCGGTAGAAGAGGAGGAGTCAGGGATGAAGGTGAGAGGTGTAGATGTCAACGAAACAGGAGAAAATAAGAATTTGTAGTATCACGCAAGTCATAGAAGAGTTTCATAAAGGAGGAGGATGTGATCTAATATAATTGAATGTCGCTAAGAGGCCAGATGAAATTAGGGCCAAAAAGTGTCCATTGGTTTTAACAATATGGAAGTTATCAATGACTTGAAACAAGAATGGTGGGGAAGCCAGAGAAGAGTGGGAACATAGCAGAAGGTGGAGAGAATGCATCAAAAGCAGACTAACTCTCTTGAAAAAATATCCCTCTTGAATTACTGTTTGAAATTTGAGGTATAGTGGAACAACCAGATGGAGAAGTATTTTATATCAGATAGGTGAAGCTATGACGCCGTGGCCTTGGAATTTGAGTGAGAGATGATGTTTAGAGAAATATGAGTCGTTTGAATGGAGGTGGTAGTTAAAGACTTCAGGAGAAAAGGGAGCCAAACTGGAAGAGCACCAACAGGCGGAGATTTTCTTTGGGCTGTCGTTAACTAATGTAGTGCTTTTTTTTTTTTTTGAGATGGAGTCTCAGTCTGTCACCCAGATTGGAGTTCAGTGATGTGATCGCAGCTCACTACAACCTCTGCACCCTGGGTCCAAGTGATTCTTCTGCCTCAGCCTCCCAAGTAGCTGGGATTACAGGAGCCTGCCACCACGCTCAGAAAATTTTGGTATTTTTAGTAGAGATGGGGTTTCACCATGTTGGCCAAGCTGGTCTGGTCTTGAACTCCTTACCTGAGGTGATCCACCTGCCTTGGCCTCCCAAAGTGCTGGGATTACAGGTGTGAGCCACTGTTCCTGGCCTGTAGTGTTCTTTAATACAAGTGATTTGAGCATGGATTTGTTTCGTCTAATTGTTATCCTAAGGTTTGGCTGAGACAGTTCAGGTTATGTTCTTTTCAAATTTTCAAATTTGATGTGGTGAAAAGTTAGGAACAATGCCCTAAATGCTCACAAAGAGTTGTCAAGATAGGAGCATACATGGTATCTAATTTTACAGCAAGTATTAAGCTATATGATTTTGTGAGCCTATCAATTTGGCTAGTTTTCCAATTGGTACTTTGTAAGTGAAATATATCACTTGCATTGACTGGATTAGTAGTGACTCATAACACTGCTTTATATATACTCTCTGTCTTTTTTAGTAGACTTTGTTTTTTGGAGCAACTTTAAGTTCACAGCAAAATTGAGAGGAAAGTAGAGATTTCCTGTGTATCTCCTCCCCTCACACAGGTATAGCCTCCTCCATTGTCAATATCCTCCACAGTTGTTTCAGTTGAAGAACCTACATGGACACATCATTATCACGCAAAGATTATTGTTTTCATTGGGATTTACTGATTGGTGTTGTATATTTTATGGGTTTGGACAAATGTTTAATGTTGTCATTTACCATAGTTATATAATACAGAGTGGTTTCACTACCTTAAAAATCTTTGTGCTCTGCTGATTCATTCGTCTCCCATAGTCGTTGACAATCTTTTTACTATTTCCATGGTTTTGGCTTTTTCAGAATGTCACATACTTGGAATCATACAGCATGTAGCCTTTTCATATTGGTTTCTTTCACATAGAAGTATGCCTTTAAGGTTCTTCCATATCTTTTTGTGGCTTGATAGCTCATTTCTTTCTAGTGGAATCTATTGTATGGATGTACCACAATTTTTATTTACCCATTCACCTACTGAATGAAGGACATCTTAGTTGCTTCTAAGCTTGGCAATTATGAATAAAGCTGCTATAAACATCTGTGTGCAGGTTTTTGTGTAGACATAAGTTTTCAGCTTCTTTGTGTAAATACTGAGGAGCACAATTGCTGGCTTATAGTAAGAGTATATTTAGTTTTGTAAGAAACAGCCAAATTGTCTTACAAAATGGCTGTACCATTTTGCATCCTCACAACAATGAATGAGAATCTCTGTTGCACCCACATCCTCTCCAGCATTTGGCATTGTCAGTGTTCTAGAATTTGGCCATTCTACTAGGTGTGTGGTGTAATCTCATAGTTTTAATTTGTATTTTTCTGATAAGATATAATGTAGAGTATCTTATCATGTGCCTGTTTTCCATCTCTATACCTTCTTAGGTGAAGTGTCTGTACAGGTCTTTGGACTGTTTTTTGATCTGGTTGTTTTTTATTGTTGAGTTTTAAAAGTTCTTTGTATATTTTGGATAATAGACCTTTATCAGATATATCTTTTTCAAGTGCTTTTCTTTTCATCTTCTTAACAGTATCATTTACAGAACAGAATTTTTATTTATTATTATTTTTTTGAGATGGAGTTACTTTCTGTCACCCAGGCTGGAGTACAATAGCACAATCTTGGCTCACTGCAACCTCTGCCTCCCAGATTCAAGCGATTCTCCTGTCTCAGCCTACCGAGTAGCTGGGATTACAGGCATATGCCACCACGCCTGGCTAATTTTTTGTATTTTTAGTAGAGCCAGGGTTTCACCATATTAGCCAGGATGGTCTCGATCTCCTGACCTCATGATCTGCTCACCTTGGCCACTGGGATTACAGGCGTGAGCCACTGTGCTCGGCCTTTTTTTTTTTTGAGACAGGCTCTCACTCTGTCACCCAGGCTGGAGTGCAGTGGTGTGATCACAGCTCACTGCAGCCTCAGCCTCCCAGGCTCAAACCATTCTTCCTCCTCAGCCTCCTGAGTAGCTGGGACTATAGGTGCACACCACCATGCCTGGCTAATTTTTGTATTTTTTTGTAGAGACAGGGTTTTGTCATGTTGCCCAGGCTGGTGTTGAACTCCTGAGCTCAAGCAATCTGCCCACTTCAGCCTCCCAAAGTGCTGGGATTACAGGTGTGAGCCACTGTGTCTGGCCACAGAGCAGAAATTTTTAATTTTAGTGAAGTCCAGCTTATCAATTCTTTCTTTCATAGATCATGCCTTTGGTATTTTATCTAAAAAGTCATTGCCAAATCAAGAGTCAACTAGAGTTTCTCCTGTTCTAGTAGTTTAGTAGTTTTGTGTTTTATGTTTAGTTTTTTGATTGATTTTGAGTTAACTCTTGTGAAAGGTATATAAGTCTGTGTCTAGATTTATTTTTATTTTTTACTTTTTTATTTTTATTTTTAAATAAAGATGGGTTTTTTTTTTT
>NW_022436976.1:33559169-33587441 GCF_009761245.1 Sapajus apella | reverse complement strand
GTAGAGACGGGGTTTCACCATGTTGACCAGGATGGTCTCGATCTCTTGACCTCGTGATCCACCTGCCTCGGCCTCCCACAGTGCTGGGATTACAGGCTTGAGCCACCACACCCGGCCAAAGACGGGGTTTTACCATGTTAGTCAGGCTGGTCTTGAACTCCTGACCTCAGGTGATCTGCCCGCCTTGGCCTCCAAAGTGCTTGGATTACAGGCGTGAGCCACCAGGCCCGGCCTAGATTTATCTTTTTTTGTATGTGGATGTCTAGTTGTTACAGTACCATTTGTAAAAATACTATATTTGATACATTGTATTACTTTTGCTTTTTTGTCAAAGATCAACTGACTAAATATGTGTGTGTCTATTTCTGGCCTCTATTCTGTTTTATAGATTTATTTATCTGTTCTTTTACTGATTTGACACTGTCTTAATTATAGTATGTCTTGAAATAGGGTGGTGTTAGGCTTCCACCTTTGTTCTTCTCTGTCAATAATGTGTTGGCTTTTCTGGGTCTTTTGCCTCTCCATATAAATTTTAGAATTAATTTGTCAATATTTATAAAATAACCAACTGGGATTTTGGTTGGGATTGTGTTGTATCTGTAGATCAGGTCAGGAAGAAATGACATCTTGACAATATCAAGTCTTTCTGTTCATGATCATGGAATATCTTCCCATTTATTTAGTTCTTTGATGGTGTTTATCAGAGTTTTGTTTTTTTGTGTACATCTTGTACATATTATGTTAGATTTATACAGAAGCGTTTTGTTTACTTTGGTGCCAATGTAAATTGCATTGTGTATCTAAAATATATATATATATTATATTGTGTATATAAAATATATATATATATTTTTTTTTGAGATGGAGTTTCACTCTTGTTCTCAGCTCACCGCAACCTCTGCCTCCTGGGTTCAAGTGATTCTCCTGTCTCACCCTCCTAAGTAGCTGGGATTACAGGTGCCTGCCACCATGTCTGGCTAATTTTTTGTATTTTTAATAGAGATGGGGTTTCTCTATCCTGATCAGGCTGGTCTCTACCTCAGGTGATCTGCCCATCTCGGCCTTCCAAAGTGCTGGGATTACAGGCATGAGCCACTGCTCCCAATTTACATTGGCACCAAAATAAACAAAATACTTATTGGGTTTCTAATTTTAACTTCAACTTCTTCATTGGTGGTATAACACGAAAGTGATTAACTTTTATATATTAACCTTGTATCCTGTAGCCTTGCTATAATCACTTATTAATTCCTGGAGTTTTTTTGATCAATTCTTTCAGATTTTCTACATAGATGGTTATGTCATATGTGAACAAAAATAGTTTTATTTCTTCCTTCCCAGTCTGTATACCTTTTCTTTTCTTTTCTTTATTACATTAGCTGGGGACTTTCAGTATGATGTTAAAAAGCAGTGGTGAGAGGGAACATCCTCGTCTTGTTCCTGGTCTTAGTGGGAAAGCTTTGAGTTTCTCACAGTTAAGTAGGATGTTAGCTGTAGGGTTCTTTTTTTTCTTTTTCTTTTTCTTTTTTGAGACAGAGTCTTGCCCTGTTGCCAGGCACCAGGCTGGAGTGCAGTGGTGTGATCTCAGCTCACTGCAACCTCCGCCCCCCGGGTTCAAGCAATTCTCCTGCCTCAGCCACCAGAGTAGCTGGGACCACAGGTGCGCGCCACCATGCCCAGCTAATTTTTGTATTTTTTTAGTAGAGACGGGGTTTCACCATGGTCTGGATCTCTTGACCTCGTGATTCACCCGCCTCGGCCTCCCAAAGTGCTGGGATTACAGGTGTGAGCCACCATGCCTGGCCTTTTTTTTTTCCTTTTTAGACGGAGTCTTGCTCTTGTTGCTCAGGCTGGAGTGCAGTGACTCCATCTTGGCTCACTGCAACCTCTGCCTCCTGGGTTCAAGTGATTCTTGTGCCTCAGCCTCTCAACTAGCTGGGATTACAGGCATGTGCCACCATACCTGGCTAATTTTTGTATTTTTAATAGAGACAAGGTTTCACCATGTTGGTCAGGCTGGTCTTGAACTCCTGACCTCAGGTGATCCACCCCCCCTTAGCCTCCCAAAGTGCTGGGATTGTAGGCATGAGCTACCATGCCTGGCCAGCTATAGTTTTTTTATCGGTATTTTTAATCAAATTGAGGAAATCCCCCTCTATTCCTACCATACTGAGAGTTTTTGTTATGAATTGGTTGGAATTTGCCATTAGTTTATTCTGCATCTGTTGATATGATAATGTGATTTTTCTTGCTTAGCCTGTTAAATATGATGGATTACATCGATTTTCAAATTTTAAAAAAAGGTCCTTTCTTCCTCCCTCCCTCGCTTCCTCTCTGTCTCCTTCTTTCCTTCTTTCTTTTCTTTCTTTCGAGACAGAGTTAAGCTCTGTTGCCCAGGCTGGAGTGCAGTGGCACAATCTTGGCTCACTGCAACCTCTGCCCCTTGGGTTCAAGTAATTGTTGTGCCTCAGCCTCTCCAGTAGCTGGGATTACAGGCATGTGCCACCATGCCCTAATTTTTTGTGTTTTCAGTAGAGGCAGGGTTTTGCTTTGTTAGCCAGGCTGGTCTCAAACGCCTGGCCTCAAGTGATCTGCCCACCTTGGCGTTCTACGATGCTGGGATTACAGGCTTGAGTGACCACGCCTAGCCTGATTTTCAAATGTTGAACCAGCCTGTATACCTGAGATAAATCCTTTTTGGTTGTGTCCTATAATTCTTCTTATACATTGTCAGGTTTTTTTTGAGACACAGTTTCACTGTGTCGCTCAGGCCCGTAGTAGCTAGGATTACAGACATGTGCCAACACACCTGACTAATTTTTGTGTTTTTAGTAGAGATGGGGTTTCACTCTGTTGGTTAGGCTGGTCTCAAACTCCTAAACTCAGGTGATCCGCTTGCCTCCTTGGCCTCCCAGAGTGCTGAGATTATAGGCATAAGCCATCGTACCTGGCCCATTGTCAGGTTTAATTTGCTAATATTTTATTGAGGATCTTTGCATTGATGTTCATGAGAAATATTGGTCTTTAGTTTTCTTTTCTTGTCATGCCTTTGTCTGGTTTTGGTATTAGGGTAATGCTGGCCTCAGAATGAGTTAGGAAGTATTTCCTCTTCTTCTGTCTTCTAAAAGAGATTATTGTGGAGACTTGGTATAATTTCTTCTTTAAATTTTTGGCAGAATTCATCAGTGAACTCATCTGGGCCTGGTGCTTTCTGTTTTGAAAGGTTATTAACTAGTGATTAAATTTCTTTAATATAGTCCTATTCATAATGTCTGTTTATATTCTTGTGTAAGCTTTGGCAGATTGTGTCTTTTAAGGATTTGGTCCATTTCATGTAGTTATCAAATTTGTGGCCATAGAGTTATAAATAGTATTCTTTATCTTTTTAATGTCCGTGGGATCTGTAGTGATGTCCCCTCTTTCATTTCTGACATTAGTATTTGTGTCCTCTCTTATTCTAGTTAGCCTGGCAATAGGCTTTGATTTTATCAACTTTTCAAATAACCAGCCTTTTCATTGATTTTTCTCCATTGATTTTCTTCTTCTGATTTCAGCTCTGATTTTTATTATTTCTTCACTGTTTGTACTTATAGTGCTCTTATTTTTCTCATTTCCTAAGGTAGATGCTTAGGTAATCGATTTTAGATCTTTTTGAATACTTGGATTTAATGCTATGAATTTCTCTCTAAGTGCTGCGTTTGCTGTATTTTACAAATTTTGTTGTGTTTACACTTTTATTTAGTTCAAAATATTTTAAAGTTTCTCTCGAGTTTTCTTTTTGACCCATGTGTTATTTAGAAGTATGTTTTTTAACCTCCAAGTGTTTTGAGATTTTCCTGTTTTCTGTTATGGATATCCAGTTTGATTCCATTGTGTTCTGAGAGCAGACACTGTATGATTTCTGTTCTTTCTTTTAAACTTGTTTCAAATTTGTTAAGGTGTATTTTATGGCCCAAAATGTGGTCTGTCTTGGTGAATGTCTCATGTGAGCTTAAGAAATATATGTGTCTTACTGTTGTTGGATGAAGTAGTCTATAAATGTCCATTTTATTTATGGTGTTTTGAGTTCAGCTGATTTTCTGCCTGCTGGATCTGTTCATTTCTGATACAGGGGTGTCTAGCAGAGCTATAGCAGTGGAGACTGTTATTTATCTAATTCTCCCTGCAGTTTCGTCAGGTTTTGCCTCATATATTTTGACACTCCATTGTTAGGCTTATACATGTTAAGGATTGTTATGTCTTTTTTTGTTGTTGAGTCAGAGTTTCACTCTTGTTGCCCAGGCTGGAGTGCAATGCACGATCTTGGCTCACCACAACCTCTGCCTCCCGGGTTCAAGTGATTCTCCTGCCTCAGCCTCCTGAGTAGCTGGGATTACAGGCATGCATCACCACGCCCAGCTAATTTTGTATTTTTAGTAGAGACAGGATTTATCCGTGTTGTTGAGGCTGCTCTCTAACTCCTGACCTCAGGTGTTGGGATTACAGATGTGAGCCACCGCACCCAGCCCAAAGTGATTATTGATATGATCTCCTTCACTTTTGAAGGACGATTTTATAGGGGTACAGATTTTTAGGTTGGTCTTTTTTTTCCCTCTTTCTTCTTGCCTTATATGGTTTCTTCACTCCTCTTTCTTCTTGTTTAGGTTTCTTAGGATAAATCAGTTGTAAATCCTAACCTTATTCCTCTGTAGGTTTAGTGGTTTTTTTGTTTTGTTTTGTTGTTTTTGAGATAGGGTCTCACTCTCTCGCCCAGACTGGAGTGCAGTGGCCCAATCTCAACTCACCGCAACCTCTACCTCCCATGCTCCAGTGATTCTCCTGCATTAGCCTCCCAAGTAGCTGGGATTACAGGCCTGCACCACCCAGCTAATTTTTTTTTTTTTTTTTTTGGGACGGAGTTTCGCTCTTGTTACCCAGGCTGGAGTGCAATGGCGCGATCTCGGCTCACCGCAACCTCCGTCTCCTGGGTTCAGGCAATTCTCCTGCCTCAGCCTCCTGACTCGCTGGGATTACAGGCACGCGCCACCATGCCCAGCTAATTTTTTGTATTTTTAGTAGAGACAGGGTTTCACCATGTTGACCAGGATGGTCTCGATCTCTTGACCTCGTGATCCACCCGCCTCGGCCTCCCAAAGTGCTGGGATTACAGGCTTGAGCCACCGCGCCCGGCCTCCACCCAGCTAATTTTTTGTGTTTTTAATAGAGATTGGGTTTTATCATGTTGGCCAGGCTGGTCTTGAACTACTGACCTCAAGTGATCCACCCACCTTGGCCTCCCAAAGTGCTGGGATTACAGACGTGAGCCACCACACCCGGCCATAGTGTTTTTATTTTTTATTTTTTTTAAATATTTGGCTTCTTTCAAGATTTTTTTTAATCTTTGATTTTCTGTAGTTTAAATATACATATAGGTTATTTTTTTTTCCTGGCATTTATCATGCTTGGTGTTCTCTGAGCTTTCTGGATCTGAGGATTGGTACATGACATTAATTTGGGGGACATTTTCAGTCATTTTACTTACAAATATTTCTTTTTTATCTCTTTTTTTCCCTTCTGGTATTCTTCTTACACATGTTACATCCTTTGTAGTTGTTTCACAGTTCTTGAGTTTTCTGTTTTGTTTAATTATTTTTTTTTTCTCTTTGCTTTTCAGGTTTTGGAGGTTTTTATTGAGATATCCTCAAACTTAGACATTCTTTCCTCAGTCATGTCCTGTCTCCTAAACAAGCCTATCAAAGGCATTCTTCATTTCTGTTATATTGTTTTTGATCTCTAGCATTTCTTTTTGGTTCTTTCTTAGAATTTTTCTATACTTTCATTGCCCATCTGTTCTTGCATGCTGTCTACTTTACCCATTATAGCCCTTAGCATATTAATTATGGTTGTTTTAAATTCCTAGTCTGATAATTCCAGCATCTTTGCTGTATCTGAGTCTAGTTTGATGTTTGCTCTATCTCCTCAAACTTTTTTTTTTTCTTTTAACCTTATACCTTGTAATCTTTTCTTGATAGCTGGACATAATGTGTTAGGTAAGAGGAACTGCTGAAAATAGTCCTTTAGTAATATGATAAGCAGTTGGGGGAAGGGGAGCATTCTGTAGTTGTACCATTACACCTCAGTCTTTTTTGTTTTGAGACGGAGTCTCACACTGTTGCCCAGGCTGGAGTGCAGTGGTGTGATCTCCGCTCACTGCAACCTCCCCCTCCTAGGTTCAAGCGATTCTCCTGCCTCTAGAGTAGCTGGGTTACAGGCATGCGCCACCATGCCTGGCTAATTTTTTTAATGTTTTCTTTTTAGTAGGGATTTCGCTATGTTGACCACACTGGTTTTGAACTCCTGACCTTGCGATCCGCCCACCTTGGCCTCCCAAAGTGCTGGGATTACAGTATGAGCCACTGTGCCCAGCCTAAGTCTCAGTCTTTTTTTTTTTTTTTTTTGGAGACGGAGTTTCGCTCTTGTTACCCAGGCTGGAGTGCAATGGCGCGATCTCGGCTCACCGCAACCTCTGCCTCCTGGGTTCAAGCAATTCTCCTGCCTCAGGCTCCCGAGTAGCTGGGACTATAGGCGTGTGCCACCATGCCCAGATAATTTTTGTATTTTTAGTAGAGACGGGGTTTCACCATGTTGACCAGGATGGTCTCGATCTCTTGACCTCATGATCCACCCGCCTCGGCCTCCCAAAGTACTGAGTTTACAAGCGTGAGCCACCGCGCCCGGCCAAGTCTCTGTCTTTTAGCAAGCCTCTGCCCCTGAACTGTGAGTTTCACAAGTGCTTCTCGGTTTTTCTCCCCTGTTTAGAGGGAACAGAATATCAAGAATGGACTGGAGTTGAGTGTTTTCTTTCCCCAGGTCAGTTAGGCTCTGATATAGCCCCAACAGGTTAGGCATTGGTCAAATAGTTTCTGCTGAGGGCAGACCGTATTAAGAATAGAATGCTCTTAGGCTGAGATGGCACATGCCTGTAATCCCAGCATTTTGGGAGGCTGAGGTGGGCAGATCACTTGAGGTCAGGCATTTGAGACCAGACTGGCCAAAATGGCGAAACCGCGTCTCTACTAAAAATACATAAATTAGCTGGGTGTGGTGGCATGTACCTGTAATCCTAGCTACTCAAGAGGCTGAGGTGGGAGGATCACTTGAACCCAGGAGGTGAAGGTTGCAATGAGCTGAGATCTTGCCACTGCACTCCAGCCTGGGCAATATAGCGAGACCCAGTCTCCAAAAAAAAGAATAGACTGTTCCGGCTTATTTCAACATGGTTCCTTTTCTCCTCTCCCTGCCAGAAGAATGAGGTGATTTCCCCCTTGATCCTGTGAGATCTAGGTCAAGCTTCCTACAAAAGTGTGGGAGTCCCCTTGAAGTTTTTAACTCTCAGAGTTGTCCACACTAAGCCACTAGCAATTTGTCAATTATAGTTTAAGCTTTTCTGCCCGACCTCTGGTTCCCACAGAGGTTTCTGCTTGTGAGTTTCTGCTCAGGTAATTTGTGACTCTTTTTGTATTCACCTGTTTGTCTTTTCAAATTTGGGTCAGTGGTTTGTGCTGTGACTTTTTTTTTTGGAAGACAGGATCTCATTCTGTTGTTCAGGCTGGAGTGCAGTGGCATGATCTGGGCTCAAGCAATCTTTCCACCTCAGTCCCCAAGTAGCTGGGATTATAAGCATGCGCTACCACACTCAGCTAATTTTTGTAGTGATTGGGTTTCACAAAGTGGCCCAGGCTGGTCTTGAACTCCTGAGCCCAAGCAGTCTGACTACCTTGGCCTCCCAAAGTGTTGGGACTACAAGGGTAAGCCACCACACCTCGCCTTATTATTATTATTATTATTAAAGAGATGGGATCTCACTCTGTTGCCGAGTCTGGAGTGCAGTGATAGCTCACTATACCCTTGAACTCCTGGACTGAAGCGATCCTTCTCCCTCAGTCTCCTGAGTAGCTAGGTCTACAGGTGTGTACCACCATGCCTGCCTAATTAAAAACATTTTTTAAAATAGAGACTGGGTCTTGCTACGTTGTCCAGGCTATTCTCAAACTCCTGGCCTCAAGCAGTCTTCCTACCCTAGCCTCCTAAAGCACTGGGTTACATGTGTGAACCACTATGCCTGGCTATCTCACTTCTTTTATGTATCTAAGAAGAGTTGTTGATATTTCAGTTTTTTAAATTTCTCGTTAGGACAGAATAGTGACTTCCAACCTTCTTAAGTGCTGAACTAGAAACTGGTAGTCTATGTCTACTCTTGTTATTACTTTTGGTTCACATAATTTATGGTATACAAATTATATCTCCCTGTTAGTCTACCACCTAGAATGGTCTGAAACATAAGACCCATCCCTCTCTCCATGAATTTATCTCTTGTTTATTATCTACTTGTGGATCATAGAATATCTGAGTTTAGTGTCTGTTCTTTGAAAGTATAGGTGTCCTATTTAAGTTGAAACTATGATTTTGATGCCGTTTGCCTCAATTTATATCATACTATTGGGATATATTTGTTAAGATTCTTGTTGCAGCTTAAGGCAATCCACTGGAGTCAAGTTAGGAAAAAAAGAAGAGTTATAAGTATATGACAATATCTCACAGAATCCAAAGGCAGCTATTGTAGCTGTATCTCTCAGGCACAGCATAGAAGGGTCTTTAATTCATTCAGCTTAGGTCAGGAGTTCACACCAGGCTTAATAAACTGGTTAGGTGGGTAGGTTTTCCATGAACATGGCATTTTATTTCGTGATGAAAGTGCATGTGTGTGTATGGGGTTGTGGTAGACAATTCTATAATTTTGTTGGCAAAGATAATCCAAGAGATGTCTGCTATCTCAAAATTAGAGATAAAGACTTGGGCTAATATGGTATTAATTCATGTTTCAGTCATGGACAAACAATCTATATACTACTTTAGGTTCTCTACAGAAACCGAACCAGAAGGAGATAGATGTTTTTCTTTTCTTCCCTTTTCTTTTTTTTCAGACAGTCTTGACGTGTCACCCAGGCTGGTGTACAGTGGCGCCATCTTAGGTCACTGCAACCTCCACCTCCCGGGTTCAAGCAATTTTCATGCCTTAGCCTCCCAAGTAGCTGGAACTACAGGTGCCTGCCACCATACCTGGCAAATTTTTGTAATTTTAGCAGAGGCGGGATTTCGCCATATTGGCTAGGCTCTTCTTAAACTCCTGACTGCAGGTGATCTGCCTGCGTTGGCCTCCCAAAGTGTTGGGATTACAGGTGTGAGCCACCACGCACGATCCAGAGATAGAGGTTTTTAGCTTGTAGGCAGCAAATCATGAGATGTCTCAGCCTCCATAATTTTGTGAGTCTGTTTCATATAATCTCATTATATATGTGTGTATACACACAGAGAGTATTACATGTATGTATGTAGGTATGTATTTATATCATGGGGAGGGCAATCCGGTTTACTCAGTTCCGTTCAAATGCTAATCTCTTCCAGAAACATTCTCCCAGACACACCCAGAAATAGTATTCAACCAAATGTCTAGGCATTCGTTGTCCCAGTCAAGTTGACATGTAAAATTAACCATCACAGGGATGTTGTATATTTCAGTAGTTTCTGTCCCTGTGTCATGTATATATAAATTTATGTAACCATGAGTCTGATTACTCTAGACATGAGAATTAAACATGCTCTTCCTTTTAGTCCCAATTGCAAATCAGTTGCTGTTCTAGAGATTTCAGTGACTATGTATATTTGATACATCCGTTATCACATTTTCCAATATTTGTTAAACTACTGTGCTTTTTGTTTAGTGTATACTAGATGAAAACAATCACCTTGTTCTTTATAGCCGTTGACTGGGAATTTGATGTTTGTGAAGGATGCCAGATTGATATCCTGGAAACTGAAGCCCTGTGTGAATGTGGGGAAGCAACAATGTCAGCTTCCCAGGTTCTATTCTCTTAATGTATTTTGCTCTTGATCTGCAGGAATAAAGATCTTTTCAGAGCTTATTTCATTTCTTCTTTTCTGCCACTGTGA
Organism: Sapajus apella; assembly: GCF_009761245.1. Taxonomy (NCBI): domain Eukaryota; kingdom Metazoa; phylum Chordata; class Mammalia; order Primates; family Cebidae; genus Sapajus; species Sapajus apella. The sequence goes on along the minus strand of NW_022436976.1, from coordinate 33,577,451 downwards.
GTAAGGGTGTTCATATTCAAAGGGTGTCTTTTTAGGATCAGATTTACTTAGCCTCTTCAGAAAGTTGAACATCAGGTTACTTTTTGTTCCTATTTTTCTGGTTCATTGTTCAGACTTGAGTTGATCACTTAAGACCAATGACCCTAGTGGATTATTAATTGTATAAACAAACTAGTCCGCTGGTTGGTTTCATGGTTCAAATTGCATCTTTGCCTTTCTGTTCTAATTCTTTCACACAAATTGCTTTTTGATGAATACTAATAGCTGTCATTTATTGAGCACTTACATATCAGGTCTGTGCAAGACACTTATATAAACACCTTCATCATCATTAAAAATATCTTGTGAAGTATAGTTTTCATATAAAGTGTAAAGAAACTGAGATTCAGAGAGATTATATTGCTCAAAGTAGCAACAGCTATTAAATAATACAGCATAGGCCGGTGTGGTGGTTCATGCCTATAATCCCAGCACTTTGGCAGGAAGATTGCTTGATCCCAGGAGTTCCAGCCCAGCCTGGGCAACATAGTAAAAACCCATCTCTAATAAAAAAATAATAATAAAATAAATACATAATAGAACATGAATTCAAACCTGGATCTGCCAGAGTTTTGCACGAGTGTTCCTTCCACCAAACTCCACTGACTCTTCATAAAAGATGTTCATTTGGATTAAATATCAAGCCAGGTATATTACATATTGCTAATGATTGATTTAAAATTCCAGACTCAGTTTTGCCAGATATTCCATTGCTGTAGTCACACTCTTGAATCATACTTTTTCTTTAAAGGTAAATCATCGAACTAATAGGAACTTTCTGAAAAGTTGTAATTGTGAATAGAGAGCACAAAACCTTGAGAAAACATGGTTTAAGCCTGAATTGTTCTTTAGTATATGTTGGCATTAATAAACTTTGACATAGTAAGTACATTGAAATTTTACTGGTCCTAGTACAGCTCTTGGGATCCTTTGTATGGGACCATTTCCTAGGTGGAGGGTTCTTTCAAAATAAATCCTTCAGTTATTTTAATTTGATTCACAAGTAGTGGACACATACTCTGTATTATATGTGGTATCATACACCAGGGATACAATGACAAAAAGAAGCAATCTCTATCCTGAGAAACCTTAATAGCCTGGAAGACAGTGGTTTTTTTTTTTTTTTTTTTTTTTTTTTTTTTTTTTTTTTTGTTGTTGTTGTTGTTATTTGTGCCTGTGCAGAAGACAGAGAGAGACAGACAATTTTTAAAAAATCATGGATCAGTTGATAAGTGCTCTGATAAGGGGTAAAACATACACAAGAATGAAGGGCCGCCTATCTCAGACCTGGGTCATAAGGACTTAATGGAAGAAGTCGTGTCTTGGATAGGATGAGGAGGACAGGTAAGAATCAACTGACAATGGCAGGGGCAAAGTTTGGAGAGTGTTCAAGGCCTCAATAATAATATGGATAAAGACTTGTGTTTTGTTTTTTTTTTTTAATTGTTTTTTAAGATATCCATATGTCATAAAATTCACTTTTAAAGCATACATTCAGTGGTCTTCAGTATATTCACAGAGTTGTGTAACCATCACCATTTATAATTTCAGAACATTTTCATCACCCCAGAAATTCCCTACCCATTAGCAGTCACAAGCCATTTCCTCCTCTCCCCAGCCCCTGACAACACTAATCTATTTTCTATCTCTCTGGATGTGCCTATTCTGGACATTTCATATTAATAGAGCCATACAGTATGTGGTTGTGACTGGCTTCCTTCACTTAGCATAATATTTTCAAGGTCCATTCATGTTGTAGCATGTATTGGTATAAAGGTGTGTTTTCGGAAATAGAGATAGGCAAGATTGAGAATTGAGGGTTCATGTTGATCAATATGACTACTGCATAGAGTAAGAATTTGAGAACAGAGAGTAAGATGTCATACTAGAGAAATAAGCAGAAACCAAACAGAACAGAACAAGTCTGCTATGTTATGGAGGTATGGACTTTATCCTAAGGGCAATAGGATGACGTTATGTATGTGTTAAGTATGGAAATGATACAGTCAGATTTGGGTTTTGTATTTGTGTGGAGAATAGATGGATACAAAACAGCAGGCAGGGAGACTAGTTAGGATTCTTGCAAAAATCTGAGCAACAGAAAGATGGAGGCGTTATGGGATATGGCAGTGGGAATGGAGAGAAGTGGATGGATTTGAAAGATTTAAGAGATAAGATTGACAACACTTAATGTTAGATTGAATGTAGAGTTGGGAGAAGGAGAGGATAGTATCTAGAATGGTACTTAAGTTTCTGAGTTCATGAGACAAGTGGATGATAATGCACAGTATACTCATTAAGGAGCTGGCTGCTAGGTAAGTTCCTGGGATGCCAATATATAAGTACTAAAATGGCACTGGAACATTAATGTGATAAAAAATGCATTTACTGGAACTCTTATTAGTAGTGTATGTGGGTTGGGGGACAACTTTGATAAGCTACTGTAGAAGGAGTAAGACCCCTCTCTCATCTGGCTTTTTGCTTGAATAACATTAGTTATGTCGTAAACTGTACCGTAAGAGACCCAAAGCTTGTTTTGAGTGACTACCGTCGGTGGGTTTTCTTTTTTTTTTTTTTTTTTTCTGTCCCTATTAAGGTTTTTACCATTTTCTTTAAAATGTTTATATGAGATTGGTTTGAAGACTGTCAGATTACTAACCTGTGTTCCATCTGAATTACACCAAAAGGTAGTGGCTTAAAATAACAATTTAATTATCTCTCATGGTTCTGGGGATTGACTGGGCTTAGTTAGGTGGTTCTCTCTCTCTCTCTCTCTTTTTGGAGACAGAGTCTCACTGTGTCACCCAGGCTGGAGTGCGGTGTTGTGATCTTGGTTCACTGCAACCTCCACCTTCCGGGATCAAGCGATTCTCATGCCTCAGCCTCCTGAGTAGCTGGGACTACAGGTGCCTGCCACCACACTTGGCTGATTTTGTATTTTTAGCAGAGACGGGTTTTTACTATGTTGGCCAGGCTGTTCCCGAATTTCCGATCTCAGGTGATCTGCCCGCCTCTGCCTCCCAAAGCGCTGGGATTACAGGCTTGAGCCACCGCCCCGGGCCAGGTGGTTCTCTCTTAGGGTTTTCATATAATTGTAGTCAGGCAATGGCTGGGCTAGAGTCATCTTGAGGTTTGCTCATTCACATCTGTAGAGATTCATGGACCAGATCACAGAAATGTGGACTCTTCATGTGGCTTCTCTGGCATGGTAACTGGGTTCCAAGAGTGAGAGTCCCAAAAGGACCAGGCAGAACTATATTACCTTTTATAACCTGGCCTTGGAAATTACATCGTTTCCCCTTTGTTATGCTCCATTAGGTGAGGTAGTTGTGAATGTCTGCCCAGGTTTAGAGGAAGGAGACATAGATTTCACCACTCAGTTAAAATCTCCCATCCCACACTGTCTTCTTAATGTGACTGTGACACCTGAGTCACAGGTGCTATGTCACAATCACATTAAGAAGATTATGTGGGATGAGAGATATGGTAGCAACCATTTAAAAAAATAAAGTCTGCTGTACCTACCTGAGAACGCTGCTCAGACCTAAGATTGGGAACCGAAAGAGAGAACTTGGAAGATTGAATGTGATTTTGTACCTGCTGAGTTTGAACACTTTGTCAGACTTCCTGGAAGAAATGTTGAGACGTTTTGGGTCAGACGCTGTGGCTCCCGCCTGTAATCCCAACCCTTTGGGAGGCCGAGGTGGGCGGATCACGAGGTCAAGAGATTGAGACCAACCTGGCCAACATGGTGAACCCTGTCTCTACTAAAATACAAAAATTAGCTGGGTGTGGTGGCGGACGCCTGTAGTCCCAGCTACTCAGGAGACTGAGGCAGGAGAATTGCTTGAACCCGGGAGGCAGAGGTTGCAGTGAGCCGAGATTTTGCCACTGCACCCCAGCCTGGCGACAGAGCAAGACTCTGTTTCAAAAAGAAAAAAAAAAAAGTTTTGTTACTAGGCTAGCTACTCCCAGCCTCAGGAGGCTGAGGCTGGAGGATCACTTGAACCTAGGAGTTTGAGTCTAGCCTTGTCAACATTGCAAGACCCCATCTCTAAGAAATAAAATAAAATTTAAAAGTTTGATTATTAGTCAGATACTGAATTTGTTTGTAGAGAACAGTATTAATCACAGCCAAGATAGGAAACATCTTTAACTGAGAATATTTTCTAATATAACCTCTTTTCTTTTTTAAAATCTATGGCCAGGATTTTGGAAATTTTCACCCTCTAAATTCTGCTGTTGTAAACGTGTTCATATCAGAGATTCCTATGAACTTCTTGCATTTTATATTTTAAACATCATCTTTATAGCTGTCACCTTTTCTTATAGGTTTATATACAAAATAAAATCTTTGTTTCTTAATTTTACGTGATTGTTCCTTAACGTTCCTTTGTATTGCAGTTAAAATTTTAGTCTTCCATTATACATCCCAGGGAGACAATCTTTAAAAATCCTTATCTCTTTCATTCCCTTTGTTTTTCAGTTTTTATATTTCAAAGTAAAAAATTTATTTTTATTTATTTATTTTTTTGACACAGGTTCTCTCTGACTCTGTTGCCCAGGCTGGAGTGCAGTAGCATGATCACAGCTCACTGCAGCCTCCACCTTCCAGGCTCAAGCCATCCTCCAGTCTTAGCCTCCCAAGTAGCTGGGACTACAGGCATGCATTACTACGCCTGGCTAATTTTTTTTAGATGGAGTCTCACTCTGTCACCCAGGCTTGAGTACAGTGGTGCGATCTTGGCTCACTGCAACCTCCACTTCCTGAGTTCCAGCGATTCTCCTGCCTTAGCCTCCCTAGTAGCTGGGAGCATAGGCGTGTGCCACCACGCCCGGCTATTTTTTTTATTTTTAGCAAAGATAGGGTTTTACCATGTTGGCCAGGCTAGTTTTGAACTCCTGACCTCAGGTGATCCACCTGCCTTGGCCTCCCAAAGTTCTAGGATTATAGGTGTGAGCCACTGTGCCTGGCCAGATTTATGATTTTCTTTTTAGAAAGCTATTTCAGTAAGATTATGAAGGATATATTTTATAGATAAATGAAGGCAATATCACTAGTTTGGTAACTACATTGAACCACTCTAGGTGAGAACTGATGAGGGCCTAAGCTAAGGGAGTTGTAGAAATGGGATGAGGGTGATGAAATTAGGAACTTCTTTGGAATCCTTGCCGTGGTAGTGTGTTATGTGCTATATACCTAATTAAATGATTAAATCATCCTACTTATTTTGAATACTGCTGTGTGAAAAGAATTATGCTGGGGCCTTGGAATAAAAGGATAAATAAAAAGTGTCTCCCATCTTGGGTTGAATTTGTGGTTTATTGCAGTCATTTTGTAAAGAGAGAAGTTATATATAATGTGAAATATAAACATATAGGAACACAGAGAACTATGTGATTACTAATTTCACATTGGAAGGTAAAATATTTGAATGGAATATTGGAGGAGTTCTGTGAAATTCCTTGTTTTCTTCTTGTGTATCTTGAACCATATTTAAGATATTTTATACTCTTGTTTTATGTTGTATACCTGTCCATCTGTCCATTTACTAAACTTCTTTTGTTCCTTCCAAAAAATGATTTGGTGTCAAAAGGTGATGAAGAAGTAATTACTGTAAATTGCTTATTCTGGGTAAAAAGTACTTGTCTCTTTATCTAAGAAGCATGTTCTCCATGGGAGATGATAGAATTCTCCTTTTCACTACCTATTGCTTTCTGTTTCTCTCTCCATCTCCCTTTCCCTCTCTTTATTTTTTCTGGACTATTTCTTAATTTATTTTGTAGGGCATTAGCAACTTTTAAGTTTACTTTTAAGAATGAATGCAATAATTTTACTTTATTATATGTCACTTTTCAAAAGTAAGAATGGAGACTTATAATTAAATGACTTATAATTGAAAGACTTATAATGGAGACTTACAATTAAACAGGATGGATTGACCCTTCTCCACACACACCATTTATTTTCTTTTTTTCTTGAAACCCTCATAAAATGGTAAGAAGTAACAACAGAAGAGGAGATAACAGTGAATGAAATATTTCAGTAAATGGAAAGAGTGAAAATGAAGGTCTTCAAATTGAAGGCACAATAAGCTTCTTGCCTGCAGAGGGAGATATGTTGAGAAGCCCCACAGAACCTTAGAGAGATTTGTAATGTAGAGACTCCAAGGATCTATAAGGGCTTAGGTGAGGTGTGGTACTGAAAATAGGTTGGCTGGAATATGATACAAGGAATGATTAATTTTGCATATGTTCTGTTGAATCCTATGTAGCCAAGTAACTTTCCCCTTCATCCTGCAGAGGTCTAGAGATTTATTTTCTGGAAGAATTGAATGGCGGATGCTTTGAATTGAAGGATACCAGGCATATCAGGAGGGGATGAAGGGCAGGTTGAAAGTAGATTGAGGAAAAGGTAATATAAAGTTGTAAATATGGCCGGGTGCAGTGGCTCACACCTGTAACCCCAGCACTTTGGGAAGCTGAGGCAGGCAGATCACCTGAGGTCAAGAATTCGAGACCAACCTGGGCAACATGGTGAAACCAGTCTCTAATAAAAATACAAAAATTAGCCGGGCGTGGTGGCACATGCCTGTAGTCCCAGCTGCTCAGGAGGCTGAGTCAGGAGAACCACTTGGACCTGGGAGGTAGAGGTTGCAGTGAGCTAAGATTGTGCCACTGCACTCTAGCCTGGGTGACTGAGTGAGACTCCATCTAAAATAAAATAAAATTAAAATTATAAATGTAAAGTTGAGACTAGCCACTAGTGGTCTTGTGTAATTTTCCTCCAGCCAGATATCAGCTACTTAGGGGAATGTATGTAGTAGGTGAATGGTTGGATTTAGCCAGAGTTAAGTCTTTGTCAGCTGAGACTGGAATGTAATTCCAGTAGAAAAACCTATAATATTATTTGTATTAGTCAGGGTTCTGCAAAGAAACAGAACCAATAATATATAGAGGGGTGTGTGTGCGTGTGTGTGTGTGTGTGTGTGTGTAAATTTATTATGAGGAATTCCCTCATGCATTTATGGAGGCTGAGAAGTTTCACAATCTGCTCTCTACAAGCTGGAGACCCAGGAAAGCTGGTAGTGTCATTCTGAGACTAGAGGGCCAATGGTGTAAGTCCCATTCTGAGGGCAAAAGATTGATATCCCAGCTCAACCAATCAGACAGAGAGAATTCCCTCTTCCTCAGCCTTATTTTTTTCATGCCCTTGATGGATTGGATCATGTCTGGTCACATTGGGGAGGGCATTCTGTTTTATTCAGTCCACACATTGAAATGCTCATCTTATCCAGAAATACCCTCACAGATAACCCAGAAATAGTGTTTGAGTACCCCATGCGTCAGTCAAGTTGATACATAAAATTACCTGTTGTATTGTTGGACTTGCCTCACATACTGAAAAACTATATGATTTGACCTAGCAGTTATGGAGTTAATTTTATTTGTGTAAAAAAATCTTTAGGCCGGGTGCAGTGGCTCACAACTGTAATCCCAGCACTCTGGGAGGCTGAGGTGGGCAGATTACCTGAGGTTGGGAGTTTGAGATAAGCCTGACCAACATGGAGAAACCCCATCTCCACTAAAAATACAAAATTAGCCAGGTGTCGGGGCCCATGCCTGTAATCCCAGCTACTCAGTTTGCTGAGGCAGGAGAATTGCTTGAACCAGGAGGTGGACATTGCGGTGAGCCGAGATGGCGCCATTGCACTCCAGCTTGGGCAGCAAGAGCAAACTCCCTCTTAAAAAAAAAAAAAAAAAAAAAAAAATCTTTAATTAGCTAGGTATTAGAGGGGTAGTTACTTTCATTCTCACTTTGACCTTGGGGTGTGTGTGTGTGTGTAAATATATATATATATATATATATATATATATATATATATATATATATTTTTAAGGGGCTTTCTGGCAAAAACCGGAAAGCCTGCTAGACAAATTCTAAAAGAGCTGTAACACTCGACCTTGGTTTATATTTTTATACTTTCATTCCTCTTGTTGAAAATGCACACTTTGAATGAAGAGACCCCTCCCCAAACAGGCTTTGTGTGAGCAACATGTTTGTTTATTCACCTGGGTGGAGGTGGGCCAAGGCCAAAAAGGGCATTAGCAAAGGGCAGTGGGTTAGGAGTTGGCAGGGGAAAGTCACAGAGTAAGATCAGTTACAGTGGTGGCGTAGGGGCAAGGAGTATGCATTACCCATAAGTTCAGTTACAATGGCAGGTGGAATAAGAGTATTATCATAATAACAGTTAAGATGGCAGGGTGGGGTGAGGGGCTTGTCCCGGCTGATGGGTGGGAGACAATCAGCAGAGGCAAGCAGGACTTCAAACTTTCAGGCTCCAGGCTTGCATATGAAGACCTGACACTTCTGATATGACTTAGTCCTTTATTTAATATATATAAATCTGTTTCTTAGTGTCAGTAGCTTTTCTCATTTAGAGTATATCATATAGCATGTGCATATTTTTCTAGTTCTCAAGACAGGGAAATCTTTTACCAGTGATTTTCATGCTTCTTTATTGGGTCTTGGAAACTTGAATTTTAGGTCTTTTTCTTATTCTCTTATTTTTTAAGTAAGCACATCATTTTCACATCTGATAATAGAATGTTTGTAATGTCAGGAAATTTTTCTTGGTGCCTCAGTTTATCTTTAAAGTGGTGTTTATTAAATTATCTCTAAGATACTTACCTGTTCTGAAAATACTGTGATTATATGTTAGATATTTTATACTGATATATAATATTCACAGTCTTAGTTTTATTCTGATTAGCTTCCACTAGCCTTCTTGTTCAAGGCTAAATTAGGCCCTTAGAGAATTTTACATTGTCTCCAAGCAGTTATAGTTGGGCTACCATAACTTAATGGATATTGTCATATTTTTACAAGAAGGAAGTAATATTTAAAGAGGCTTTGTCTTTTGCATACACCCCTGATAGTAAAGGTTAATATTGGGTTAATAGATCATTGCTTCTAAGCAGTTGGAGGACTGGAATCAAGAGACTCCATTTGGAGAAAAAAAGTTTGACAATAAAAATAACAACAGGAAATTTGTGAAACTCAAGAATTCTGTGTGTACAGAAAAAAGGACATCCTTGTGAAGCATTAGTTTTATTTGGTTTGGATTCTTATGAATTAATATAATTAAAGTCATTAGATAGAAATTGCCTGCTCTTGATGTTTTACTTTGCATTATCCATTGAAAATAAACGTGTAAAGACTCTTAACTCTTCCTTGAAACATTTAACTTTTGGTCTTCTCAGACAATAAAATGTGTCTGGTGCTGCCTTGCATGCAAGCCAGGTCTTTGAATCCTAAGGATAATTGTATTTACTGTTTAAGCCCCATTGCTTTTATTTGTCTGGCTGTGATAGATTTATATGAAGAAAATTAGGGCTTATTTTTTCAGCAAATGTAATGAGCAATGTGTTTTTCCTTTAGGATCAAACAGAGCATACTGAATCAGCAGGACTGGCTGATGGTGCAGCAAGCATCATGAGTAAGCACCGAGAAGTCTGTTCCTTATCACGTGTGTAAGGGGAAAAAGGTAAGAAAATCAATGTTTTTATTTCTCTTAGAGATTGAACTTGAGAGACAAATTAGATCTATAGAAGATAATGCTGATGCATATATGTTACTTGCTTCATTTAAATATTTTTTCTTGTTAAATCAGGAGTATGATTTTTTCAAAAAGATTTGACTTAAATTTAGAGGAAAGGGTATTTAAAAGTCACTGTTATTTTATGTCCCAATGGTCACAATGTTAGTTTCCTTACCAGTGCTGGCTCCTCCCTTTTAGAGTTAGTTGAGTATAGAAAGGTAATTTCAGAAAAAAACATGGATTTGAGCAATATTTTAGCTCATCCAGGAGATAATTAAAGCTAATTTGGGGTGTTAAAAACACGCCCTTTGAATGAAGAGACCCCCTCAAACAGGCTTTGTGTGAGCAACATGGCTGTTTATTTACCTGAGTGCAGATGGGCTAAGGCCGAAAAGGGCATTAGTGAAGGTCGGTGGGATAGGAGTTGGTTTTATAGGTTGGAGCAAATCTTTTTGGGAGGGAGCAGGGGTATAACAGAGTAAGATTAGTTACAGTGGTAGGGGTAGGGGCAAGGAGTATGCATTGCCATAAGTTCAGTTACAATGGTGGGTGGGGTAAGGCGTAAGAGGAGTTAAGATGGCAGGGTGGGCTGAGGGGAAGCTTTAGTCTGGGGGAAGCTCCTGGGAGATCAGGGATAATGGCGAAAGCAGGGTTGGGGGTGGGGGTGGGGGTGGGGAGTGGGGGTGGGGGTGGGGTTTGGGATAGGAGGGTGGGGGGATGGGGGTGTGAGCCACTGCACCCAGCCCAGAAATGTAAATTTAATTACTTATTTTATTTTGTATTTTTGTCTGCTTATTCTAGATAAGTTATTATATAGAGGGAATAATTTCCAGCAGAAAACTGGAAGTATTAATTGTTGTAGAGCAGGAATCCTTGACTTTTTCCTGACTAGAAGTCATGTTGTTTTTTTTCCCAAGTCTTAAGATTATTTATCTGGGTGTGGTGGCTCACGCCTGTAATCGCAGCACTTTGGGAGGTCAAAGGCGGGCAGATCACCTAAGGTCAGGAGTTTGAGACCAGCCTGACCAACATGGCGAAACTCTGTGTCTACTAAAAATACAAAAATTAGCTGGGCATGGTGGTGGGCGCCTGTAATCCCAACTACTCAGGAAGCTGAGGCAAGAGAATAGCTTGAACCTGGGAGGTGGAGGTTGCAGTGAGCTGAGATGGGGCCGTTGCACTCCAGCCTGGGTGACAGAGCGAGACTGTCTCAAAAAAAAAAAACATTATTTAAGGATGTGAACCCCAAGTATCTTAGACAGGTCTCAGCTAATTTAGAAAGTTTATTTTGCCAGAGTTGAGAACACTTAAGAGGTCTTGATGAAGCAACTGCGTTGTCCAGGGTATATCATCTCATGCCAGAAAAATTTAGGACACTGACACACAGGAGGAGTTTAGGAGCAGAGGATTAATGGATAGAAGAAAAGAGAAAGAAAAACAGCTCTCTATTGAGAGAGAGGGGTCTTCCAAGGGAAAAGACTGGCATGTGGTAGATGCCCTGGATTTTATAGTCCAGCGTGAGGAGGTGGTGTCTGATTTACTTAGGGCTCACAGATTGGTTCGATCAGGTATGAAGTTTACATAACATGCAGGGAAGGCTGGTTGCCCCGCCCTAATCTTATTATGCAAATGAACTACCTGCTCCTTACTGTACACATGGCTGGCAGAGAAGAGAAGATGGAGTCTCCATCTTGAACATGTCTAGTCCCTAGTTTCTGCTTATATTCACCTGTGCAAACTCCCAGCTTGCTTGTCTTGTCTGCAAACTCCCAGCTTGCTTGTCTTGTCTGCAGCTTGACTTCACAGACTGCTCTTTGTTAGAAAGTGATTTCCAGCCTGGCCAATGTGGTGAAACCCCGTCTCTACTAAAAATACAAAAATTAGCCAGACGTGGTGGCGCTTGCCTCTGTAATACCAGCTACTCCGGAGGCTGAGGCAGGAGAATCCCTTGAACCTGGGAGGCGGAGGTTGCAGTGAGCCGAGATTGCGCCACTGTACTACAGCCTGGGCAACTGAGTAAGACTCCTCTCAAAAAAAAAGAAAAGTGACTTGGGGCTACTTTTCATTAAAAAGAAAAGCTTTACCGAAATCTCTCATACCCCTACTGTGTGCCTACGTGATTTCTTCTTAACTCCTGCATGACTAACAGCATGTGTCCCGGGTGGTCAGAGCACAGCATGGCTTTCTACATTTTAGGGCGACACGAGACATCTGTCAACATATGTAAGATGAATATTGGTTCTGTCCAGAAAGGTGGGACAACTCGAGCAAAGGCAGGGCTACTGCAAGCAGGGAGGGGGCTTCCAGATTACAGGGAGTTTAGAGACAAATGGTTGCATTCTTTTGAGTTTCTGATTAGCCTCTTTAAAGGAGGCAATCAGATATGGTTTTACCTCACTGAGCAGAAGGGTGACTTTGAATAGAATGGGAGGCAGGTTTGCCCTAAGTAGTTTCCAGCTTGACTTTTCCCTTTAGCTTAGTGATTTTGGGGCCCCAAGATTTTCCTTTCAAAAGAGGTAGTAAATGGAGGGTATACAGGTGAGAGAGACTGCAGAAACTGATTATACTAGGCACTAATGGAACGTTGCATACTCTGGCTAAATTCACCGACTTTTCCATGTTAAGCTCTAAGGAAAAGCCTGGGATCAGCAGTGTTTGATAGGAAACTGAACTCCTTTTCTCTTCAGTTGGGGATGGAGCAGAGGCGCTTGTCAGCAATACCTAATACCTTCTTCACCAAAACTCTGAGTCTGCATTTGGCAAGCCGTTTCTCCTTTAGCCTTTTCACATGGGAGTGCGAGAAGAGAGTGCCCTTTTCTGCCTTCGCTTGTCAAAATCTCATCCTTCAGGCTTTGCCTCTTTAGGAAGTTTCCACCCATTGTAGCAAAAACTATCAGTTATCCACCAAAGTCAACAAAATCCATTTTTCCCTTCTATAGTAGCTGCAGCTGTGATGTCACAGTCCAGCCAGCCGCCTTTGCAGCTGTGTAACCACCATCACAGTTAAGATACAGCATGATTCTGTCACTACAGAGATCCTCATTGTGCTACTCCTTTGTAGTTGCATGTATTCTCTCCCCTGGCTACCTAATATTTAATGACTTTTTAAAGTTAAAAACGTTATTATAGGAAGAGCTGGGTTAGCATAAAGATAAACCCTATTATGTTCCTGGATGAGAAGACTTAATATCATTCTTACTCCTGAGTGAGGACTAGGGTAGGAATTCTAATTTCTCATGCTTGATTTTTATTGGCACTCCATTCCAATCCTTCTCCATTGCTGAGTCTTGGCACCACTGAGGGGAGTTTTTCCCCAGCTCCTGACTTCACATAGAAAACTCAGTTTGGCCCTTCCAGTGCATACGTTTCTATGTTTTCAGCCAGTGATTCTTATTCTTCCTGCTCCCTTTCAAGCCCCAGGCTTAAAGGTTGCTGTCTATTTTGATACTCCTATGGATCGCCACTCTTCACTTCCTGCTTTTCTTCTAGGTTTATGGCATTTGTGTATTTCCCTTTCTTGCTTTTGAATTTGACTGTTTAAACTCTTTTTAAATATTTTGTTTATTTACAATGTTTTTCTTTTCTTTTTTTTCTCACTGTTTTAGAGACAGGGTCTCATTCTTGCTGTGGCTGGATTGCAGTGCTGCCATCATGGCTCACGGCAACCTCTGTCTCCTGAGCTCAAGCAGTCCTCCTGCCTCAGCCTCTTGAGTAGCCAGGATTTCAGGCGTGTGTCACTACAACCAGCAAAATTTTAAAATTTTTTATAGATATGGGGTCTCACTATGTTGTCCACGCTGATCTTGAACTCTTTGTGTCAAGTGTTCCTCCCACCTTGGCCTTCCAAAGTGCTAAACTCTTTAATTAGTTTTGTCTAGAATTTGTATATTTAGAGTAAGGAAGGAATGTTTACTACTCATCAGCTCAGTGTGCCCTTTTTTCTTATTAAAAATTTTAAGCCTACAGAAAAATTGAAAGACTAGAACAATTAAGACCCATATATCCTTCAGCTAGAGTTACCAGTTTTGTACCATTTTTTCCTTTTGCACACGTCTCTCCCCTTCCCACACATACACTCTCACAAAGTTGCTTTTTTTTCCTTGAATCATTTAAAAGTTAGTTGTAGACAACACAACGCTTCCTCTCTAAACGCTTCAGCAGGCATCCTAAGAGAACAAGTAAGGCATTCTCCTCCAAAATCAGAATGCCATTATTACATCTAAGAAAATGATAATTCAGTGTTATAATCCATATCCAAATTTCTTCTGAGATTGTTCTCAAAATGTTACTTTATGCTGAATGTATGTTTTCTTGTTCCAGAATCAAGTCAGTGCATGACTTGTTTTTTTTTTTGAGGCAGAGTTTCCCTCTTGTCCAGGCTGGAGTGCAATGGTGGGATCATGGCTCACCACACCTTCCGCCTCCTGGGTTCAAGTGATTCTTCTGACTCAGCCTCCTGAGTAGCTGGGATTACAGGCTTGCACCATCGTGCCCAGCTACTTTTTTGTATTTTTAGTAGAGACGGGGTTTCTCCATGTTGGCTGGGCTGGTCTCGAACTACTGACCTTGTGATCCACCTGCCTAAGCCTCCCAAAGTGCTGGGATTAAAGGTGTGAGCCACCGCACCGGTCGGCACTTGGTTATTTAATGTTTTGTCTGTTCTAGTTGAGAATTATCTTGTTTTTTCCTTTTTTAAAAAAAATCATATTCTTTTTTTTTTTTTAACACGAGGTCTTGCTTTGTCACCTAGGCTAGAATGCAATGGTGCAGTCATAGCTCACTGTAACCTCGAACTTCTAGGCTTAAATGATTCTTCCACCTCAGTCTCTTTCATAACTGCACCGCCACACCTGGCTAATTTTTATTTTTATTTTTGTTGAGATGGGACCTTGCTATGTTGCCCAGGCTGCTCTTGAACTTCTGGGCTCAAGCAATCCAATCCTCCACCTCGGCCTCCCAAAGTACTGGGATTATAGATGTGAGTCACTGCACCCAGCCACATTTAATATTTTGGAAAATTCAGATCAGATATAGAATGCCTCACATTCTAGATTTATCATATTGTCTCCCCAGGATTAAATTCAGGCTACATATTTGGGCAAGAATATTGTATGGGTGATGTTTTATTTCTCATTGCATCGTATTGGAACGTGCATAATGTCAGTTTGTTAAACTGTTGGTGGTACTGAGTTAAATAATTTGGCTAAGTTGATGATTGCCGTATCTTCTCATTGTAAACATACGTTTCCTTCTTTGAAATTACCCATTTACCTGTAGACTGATACTCTGAGGGACTGTGAATAGTTTCTTCCCCAATAACCAGTGACTTAATAGTTTAGCATTCATTTTTGATGCTTGTTTGAGTCAGTTACCGTAGTTGGAGTTCAGAACAACTTGACTAGCTGCTTATACACTGTTCATTTATTCATTCCACAGGTATTAATTAAAATAGATACCACATTAGTACATTAGGCTCTATGTGAATCACCAGGAATACATGGTGAACACAGTCTGGTGGGTGCCCTGTGGTACCTACAGTCTGGTGGGAGAGATTGACAAATAATCACACTGAAGTGTATTTATAGATGGTGATAAATTTTTTGTTTTTTGAGATGTAGTCTCAGTCTGTCACCAGGTTGGAATGCAGTGGCACGATCTCGGCTTACTGCAACCTCTGCCTCCTGGGTTCAGGTGATTCTCCTGGGTTCAGCCTCCTGAGTAGCTGGGACTACAGTTGCGCAGCACCACGTCCAGCAAATTTTTATATTTTTAGTAGAGACAGGGTTTCACCATGTTGGCCAGATGGTCTCAATCTCTTGACCTCGTGATCCACCCGCCTTGGCCTCCCAAAGTGCTGGGATTACAGGCGTGAGCCACCGTGCCCAGCAGGTGATAAATGTTATAAGGACCAAGAATGGGGTTCCATGAGGGATTATTGTTGTAGGGAAAACCGGTTCTTGTCACATGGCCAGGAAAGATTAGGCTCGTAGATACTTTGAAGGGTGAGGGGAAAGGGAATTTATTGGGCAAAAAGGAAAAAAAAACTCAGCAAAGTGAGAGGGGTTTCTGTTAACAGGCCCCCATCTTACAGATTGAATCTCAAGTTACCACACAGAAACAGGAGAGGCCAAGTTTCTTCCCCTTACAAATGGGGTGAACTTCCTGAGGCCCCACCTCATCCTCCTAGTGTGCAGGTGGGCATTATTCAGAAATAATCAGTTGGATAGGGAGGGGAACAACACATACCAGGGCCTGTTGGGAGGTCGAGGGTGAGGGGAGGGAACTTAGAGGACAGGTCAGTTGGTGCAGCAAACCACCATGGCACACATATACCCTGTGTAACAAACCTGCATGTTCTGCACATGCATCCTGAACTTAAAAAAGAGAAATCAATTGGGAAAGGGCAGGCTTCATCTGGGATGGGCAGTTCGGTTTTTTGGCCTTCAGGCTGTCTTAAACTTGAAGATGGGGTAACTGCTTCCTGTCTCTATCTGTCCCCTTATAAGGGGAGCCATCACCTTTTCTGGGGGGTTCATAGAATACTTCCCTTTGAAAGTGGTATTTGCGCAAAGAGATCAAATGAAGAATAATGAACTTAACCTCTTGAAGTTCTGTACTCCTTACTCTATAGCACTTATCTTTTATCTGACAAATGAATCACTTGGTATCTCCTGTGCTGAGTTATTAAAATAATTTATTATTATTTAAATTTTCTTAGCATTGTTTACTGTTGACTAACTTATAAGCTTCATAATGTTAGAGATTAAATCTGAGACTCAATTACAGTATAGACTCATACAGTAGATAAATATGTTGATTTGATTATTTGTTTACTAATTTTTATATATAATGACCATAAAATGCCGTTAAATATTGTAGGTGTATATTAAATGTGCCAGACTGTGTGCTGTGAGAAATTTCATTTGCTCTTAGCATTAATAGACAGATAAAATGTGCAACCTATCAAAAATGTTTGTGCATATGAAAATGATTTTGACCTGTAAATAATTAGACAACAAAGATAGATATTTAAAAAAACAAAAACAAAAACCATTCATAGATTATGGGCTGGCTGCAGTGGCTCATGCCTGTAATCCCAGCACTTCGTAAGGCTGAGATGAGCGGATCACTTGAGGTCAGGAATTTGAGACCAGCCTGGCTGATGTGAAACCCCATCTCTACTAAAAATACAAAAATTAGCCAGGCATGGTGGCACACGCCTGTAGTTCCAGCCACTTGGGAGGCTGAGTTAGGAGAATCGCTTGAACTCAGAGTCAGGAGGGGTAGGTTGCAGTGAGCTGAGATCAAGCCGCTGCACTCCAGCCTGAGTGAAAGAGTGAGACTCCGTCTCCAAAATAACCATACACAGATTACATAGCCTATTTGCCTACCTAAACTTAAATAACATAGTAGGAGCCAGTCAGTCTATAGATGTTAACCAAATTAATAATCATGGGGAATTCTTTTTTTTTTTTTTTTGAGAGGAGCTTCGCTCTTGTTGCCTAGGCTGGAGTGCAGTGGTGCAATCTCAGCTCACTGCAACCTCCACCTCCTGGGTTCAGGCAATTTTCTCACCTCAGCCTCCTGAGTAGCTGAGACTACAGGTGCACGCCACTACGCCTGGCTAATTTTTGTGTATTTTTTACTAGAGACAAGGTTTCACCATGTTGGCCAGGCTCGTTTCAAACTCCTGACTTCAGGTCATCCACCTGCCTTGGCCTCCCAAAGTGCTGGAATTACAGGCATGAGCCACCAAACCTGGCCAGGAAATACTTGAATAAGTCAGTTAAATTCCCTATGCTTGTTTTCTTATTTGTAAAATGAGAGAACTATCACTGACACTTTTATGTACCTCAGAGAAGAAGAAACACTACTTTAGTAAGTGAAAGAAAGTTCATCATTTTTTATATTTGACTTAAAGTTTATAAAGGCAGGCTATTACATTTCTGATTTTCTCTCTTTTTCATGTTTTCCTTGCTCAGACTTTTTGGGGAATTTGTAATTTGACCTCTCTTCCCTATATTATATCAATAAGAAGCCAAGCAGAATTTTCTTTTTTTTCCTTTTTTGAGACAAAGTCTTGTTCTTGTCTTCCAGGCTGAAGTGCAATGGCGCGATCTCAGCTCTTTGCAACCCCCACCTCCCGGGTTCAAGCAATTCTCCTGCCTCAGCCTCCCAAGTAGCTGGGATTATAGATGCCTGCCACCACACCTAGCTAATTTTTGTATTTTTAGTAGAGATGGGGTTTCACCATGTTGGCCAGGCTGGTCTCAAACTCCTGATCTCAGGTGATCTGCCCGCCTCGGCCTCCCAAAGTGCTAGGATTACAGGGGTGAGACACTGTGCCCAGCCCCAAGCAGAATTTTCAGTTGGAAAGAAAAATTTGAGACATTAAGTAAATAGATAGATGTGGAGATCATGATAATGAATGGAAAAAGGAGATAATAGGTAGCATTTATTTAGCACCTATTATGTGCCATTGCCATCTGTTAAATCATTGACACACCTAGTGTATATGCCCAGAGAATGCTTTTGGATCGATTAACATTAAAGAAAGTTTAGAAATGGTACTTGAAAAGAAGAGGGTTAAAAGAATAACCAGGTCAGGGCCAAGTGCAGTGGCTTCTGCCTATAATCCCAG
>NW_022436976.1:33549528-33559069 GCF_009761245.1 Sapajus apella | reverse complement strand
AAAAAAAAAAAAAAAAAAAAAGAATGACCAGGTCAGAGTCATCATTAGCATTTTGGAACTAGTATCTCTTACTCCTGTACTTAAACTTTCGTGTCATTTCCCATTTGAAAAATATTATGTAAGCTTTGTTTTTTAATAGAAACATAATTTTATACCAAACAGTGATTCCTTTCCTAGCATCTGAAATGTGTCTTTTGAAGCATGAAATGATCACCAAGTCTTCCTTTTATGTTGAGTTATATTTTGTTGATTGTCAGCTTACAGGTTTCTAGAATTCATTAGCTTAGCGATCTTACAATATATCCAGTGGATGCCAAGTTTTATAGTTTACTATTATCTGAAAATATTTATAAGAGATTTTATCCTTGTGTATATACTTAAGATTTATGAATTATATTTTAATTATTCAAATTGTAATACACATTTACTTTTTAGGTTTAAACAAGTCTCTTAAGTGGTGTTTCCTCACCGATGGAGAATTACTTCCAAGCAGAAGCTTACAACCTGGACAAGGTGTTAGATGAATTTGAACAAAACGAAGGTGAGAATTTATATCGGTGAATCTTTGCATTTGTGGTATAGAGAATGTGGGGCTATAAGAGGATGCAGTACTTAAAAAATAAAATCAGGTCTGATGACTTAATGATAATATTATTATTTAATAATATACAGAGGAAGAAATAATATTTTTAGCACCAAATAAGGAATATTTAGATACAATCCCACAGACCTTCTCATTGCCATTTTATAGATGTGAATACAGGCACAGAGACGTTAAGCACTTTTCTCAAAGCAATCTTGCGAACAAGTGGCAGGATTAGAATCCAGGCAGTGTAACACTAGAGCCTGAGCTTTACCTATCCTTTACAATGAATGTGTGGTCACGAAATGTGCTTGCATTTCCCAAACTAAGAAAAATAGCTCATTTCATATTGATTGCCCAATAAAGATACATTTAAAACTATTTACATCACAACTGCTTAAATGGTTAATTATACTTTCTCAAGCTTCAGTAGAAATGCCCACTTAAGATTCACTTCTTTTGTTTGTTTGTTTGTTTTTTGAGACGAAGTATTGCTCTGTCTCCCAAGCTGGAGTGCAGTGATGCCATCTTGGCTCACTGCAACCTCCGCCTCCCTGGCTTGAGATTCTTGTGCCTCAGCTTCCAGATTACAGGCACCTGCCATCACACCTGGCTAATTTTTGTATTTTTAGTAGAGAAGGGGTTTCACCATGTTAGCCAGGCTGGTCTTAAACTCCTGGTGTCAAGCAGTCCTCCCTCCTCAGCTTCCCAAAGTCCTGGGATTATAGGCATGAGCCACCACGCCTGGACAAGATTCACTTCTATTTAGGGAAGACTGTTCTCTAGATTTCCCTCTTGGTTTCACTTGAATGAGTAAGCCATAATTAAATTTCTTTCTCTTTACCCTACTCCTCCTATGTTCTCTTTACCCTACTTCCTTTCTTTTTTTTTTTTTCCCCCGCTTCTGTCTCTTTTAAGAAATTTTATTTTCTTTTTTTTTTTTTTTTTTTGAGACAGAGTCTTGCTGTGTTACCCAGGCCGGAGTGCAATGGCATGATCTTGGCTCACTGCAGCCTCTGCAGCTTATTGGTTGTAACTTTGTAATTCATTTGTTT
Source organism: Sapajus apella (assembly GCF_009761245.1). Lineage (NCBI taxonomy): Eukaryota > Metazoa > Chordata > Mammalia > Primates > Cebidae > Sapajus > Sapajus apella. The sequence goes on along the minus strand of NW_022436976.1, from coordinate 33,557,431 downwards.
GAACCTTGTTTTGAATTTCACTACCCGTTGCATTAAAAACTATCACTTCTAGCCTCATGATATCTTAGAGAATATACTTTAAATAAAATGATTTCTCGTTTTGTGTTACTTTACTTTCTACTTTAAATGAGAAAGTAAACCACAGACTGTGGTGACACTAGGCAGTTAACATTATGCCCAGGTAGGAGGTGGTTGAATAATGAAAATTTTAATATCTGATCATTTCTGATTGAATGTTGCTAAATATTCTTGTAAGAAGCTGTAACTCTTTTATTTCCAGGAACCATATTGGAAATATGACCTCGTTGCTTTTTTTTTTTTTTCCCTCCCCTTTTAAGGAAGCCTGTGTTACTAAATTTCAAATCTCTACTGGTCCAAATTTGGTAAATTCAGGATTTAACATTTCAGAGGATACTAAGCTCATTCTTCACACAATCTGAGTTTTGTGCCCTTTTTAACTTCTTTTCACTGCTTCTTTACACTAATTCTTTCCTCAACTCAAACTGATTTACTTATTGCTTCCTTAAATTCTTACATTTAGGGATATGCTTTTTCTTATTCCTCTATTTACTAATGCTTTCTTTTCAAACTGTTTTTGAAGTGTAGCCCAGTTCTTCCTGCCTCCATGAATTCAAGCTCGCTTACCTCATTCTGGAAAATATCCTTCTCCTCTGAATTAATTTTCTATTTCCACATAATAGTTTTCAAATACACTAAGTCCTCAGTGTCTTTGATAAGTTCTTGGAAACTGATTTTAAGCAAAATGATGTACTGTATAGAACATAACTGTTAAGGTGCCATAGAACCTTAACTGTTGTTTATATCAATTAGCTTGTAGTAAAATTGGCCTTGTTATACAATGAGTTGTTTTGCTTATAATTGCAGTTTCCAAGAACTTAACAACGTTAAGTGAGGACTTACTGTATCTGTGCTATTCCATACTGCTGATTAGATATTAGTATCTATCACTTATTCTCCCAATGAGATTATATACTTCTTGGAAAGAGCTATCATTTAATCTTCGTGTTCCTCAATCCTAATGCATTTACTATGGTAGATACTCACATGTTTATTGTGTATCTAAAATCTGTCGGGCACTATGCAAAGTGAGGACTTATATTGATGGAAAGAAATGGTTTCAGCATTCAGAAATCATTCAGTGATTGAAAGAGATGAGTGAATAAACCATTGCATTTCAGCGCAGTAAATGCCTTTATAGAGTTTGGATTAAGGTGCTATGGACACATTGAAGATTAATGTTACAGATGAGGATTTAGTTTACAAATATATCTGCATAATTTCAGGCCCATGATTATCAGAGATACTGGAGAAAACAAGCAGGAAAGACATGGAGTGCATTTTTCCTTATCTCTCTAATTTACTTATCAATAGCCCTGTAACTTGAGAGAATAACTTATCCATTGTAGTTATGATCTGTTAAAAAGTAAACAGAGAGCTGCCTGTTGAAGTAGCTCAAGCCTGTAATCCCAGCACTTTGGGAGGCTGAGGCAGGGAAGATCACCTGAGGTCAGGAGTTTGAGACCAGCCTGGCCAACATAGTGGAACCACGTCTCTACCAAAAATACGCAAAATTAGCTGGGCATGGTAGTGGGTGCCTGTAATCCCAGCTGCTAAAGAGGCTGAGGCAGGAGAATTGCTTGAACCCGGGAGGCCGAGGCTATAGTGAGTCAAGATCGTGCCATTGCACTCCAGCCTGGGCAACAAGAGCGAAACTTTGTCTCAAAAAAAAAAAAAAATTCCTTGAGAACTACTATCAAGAAATTAAAAGAAAAAAAGAAACATTATATGAAATTATGCTTATTGGTAGACTATAAGCAGGTTGATATAGTATGATAAATGAGTACTTTTCACCCATTGTCCTCAGATAATAATATGAACCTGATTAATAATGTATTGTGACATGGTTGTAAGCGGAATTTCACATACTGTGGCAACGTTTTTAACATGTGTTGGGCAAATTTAAAAAATACATAAAGTATAATAAACCCCAGTCTACCCATCATCCAGCTTTCACAGGATTTGATATGCTGCCATTTTGTTTCATTTATACCTTTATCACTTTCTCCCTACTTCATTATTTTTTTATTTTTTTATTTTTTGAGACAGAGTTTCGCTCTTGTTACCCAGGCTGGAGTGCAATGGCGCGATCTCAGCTCACCGCAACCTCCGCCTCCTGGGTTCAGGCAATTCTCCTGCCTCAGCCTCCTGAGTAGCTGGGATTACAGGCATGCACCACCATGCCCAGCTAATTTTTTGTATTTTTAGTAGAGACGGGGTTTCACCATATTGACCAGGATGGTCTCGATCTCTTGACCTCGTGATCCACCCACCTCGGCCTCCCAAAGTGCTGGGATTACAGGCTTGAGCCACCGCGCCCGGCCTTACAACTTTTTTTAAAGGTAAATTTTATATACATTAGAATGCATAGATCTCAACTGTGCAGTTTTAACAAATGGGTATATCATACAAACCCACATCCAATTATGATATAGATTATAGAGCATTCAGTCTTCACAGAAAATTTATTCCTTTTCCTTCCTTCTTAATTACTGTATCCTAACCACTGTTCTAATATTTTTTCCATCTAATCCATTAGATTAGCTCCTGTCCTGCCTTGTGCTCAATCCAAGGGTGCTTTCCCCTCTTCTGGGTCCCATTCACCTGTGGGTCAGTTTAATTATGTTACTAGATTGAGGTAGAATTTTGTTTTTTTTTCGAGACAGAGTTTTTCTCTTGTTGCCCAGGCTGGAGTGCAGTGGGGCAATCTCGGCTCACCGCAACCTCCACCTCCCAGGTTCAAGCGATTCTTGTTCTCAGCCTGCTGGGTAGCTGAGATTACAGGCATGCGCCACCACGTCCGGCTAATTTTTGTATTATTAGTAGAGACGGGGTTTCTCCATGTTGGTCAGGCTGATGTCAAACTCCCAACCTCAGGTAATCCACCCGCCTCAGTCTCGCAAAGTGCTGGGATTACAAGCGTGAGCCACCTTGCTTGGCCCGAGATATAATTCTTTTGTTGTTTGGAATAGTCTGAATTTTTACTATTTGGTGACATATAATTGCAGAGAATTGTCTGAAATATATATTTTTTAGCCCCAAATTAGAAATCTTACATCCTTGGAATATTTAATTTTCAAAAGATAGTTGGAAATGTTGATTAACTTAGTCATAGTAGCTTTTCCATTGTTACCAGGAAACTTATTATAATTACTTATTTTTTTCCAGATGAAACAGTTTCTTCTACTTTATTGGATACAAAGTGGAATAAGATTCTAGATCCCACTTCTCACCAGCTATCATTTAACGCTGCTTTGGCCAGTGTGAATGAATCTGCAGTTTCTAATGAGTCACAGCCACAACTGAAAGTCTTCTCCGTGGCTCATTCAGCTCCCCTGACCACAGAGGAAGAGGATCATTGTGCTAATGGACAGGACTGTAATCTAAATCCAGAGATTGCCACAATGTGGATTGATGAAAATGCTGTTACAGAAGATCAGTTAATTAAGAGAAACTATAGTCGGGATGATCAATGCAGTGCTGTTGAAGTAGGAGAGAAGAAATGTGGAAACCTGGCTTGTCTGCCAGATGAGAAGAATGTTCTTGTTGTAGCTGTCATGCATAACTGTGATAAAAGGACATTACAAAACGATTTACAGGATTGTAATAATTATAATAGTCAATCCCTTATGGATGCTTTTAGCTGTTCACTGGATAATGAAAACAGACAAACTGATCAGTTTAGTTTTAGTATAAATGAGTCCACTGAAAAAGATATGAACTCAGAGAAACAAATGGATCCATTGAGTAGACCGAAAATAGAGGGGAGTTCTGTTAACCATCTGTGTGCTACTTCGTCTGATAGTCTAGCCAGTGTCTGTTCCCCTTCACAATTAATGGATGATGGAAGTATAGGTGGAGATCCTTCCATGTCTACGATTACAAGCTTAACAGTTGATTCAGTAATCTCATCCCAGGGAACAGATGGAGGTCCTATTATTAAAAAGCAAGAGAACTGTATACCAGATGAGGACCTCACTGGCAAAATCAGCTCTCCTAGGACAGATCTAGGGAGTCCAAATTCCTTTTCTGACATGAGTGAGGGGATTTTGATGAATAAAGAGCCAGCAGAGGAGAGCACAACTGAAGAATCCCTCCGGTCTGGTTTACCTTTGCTTCTCAAACCAGATGTGCCTAATGGGTCTGGAAGGGATAATGACTGTGAACGATTTTCAGATTTCCTTGTGCCTAGTGAAGTTAGGGCTGTTGAAAATGAAGGTTATGAACACGAAGAAATTCTTGGCACTACAGAATTCCTTAATATCACAGAGCATTTCTCTGAATCTCAGGACTTGACTAATTGGAAGTTGACTAAACTAAATGAGATGAATGATAGCCAAATAAACGAAGAAAAGGAAAAGTTTCTACAGATTAGTCAGCCTGAGGACACTAATGGTGATAGTGGAGGACAGTGTGTTGGATTGGCAGATGCAGGTCTAGATTTAAAAGGAACTTGCATCAGTGAAAGTGAAGAATGTGATTTCTCCACTATAGATACACCAGCAGCAAATTCTCTATCTAATGGTTGTGATTCCTATGGAATGCAGAGCCCAGGTGTTTCTTTTGTTCCAAAGACTTTACCCTCCAAAGAAGATTCAGTAACAGAAGAAAAAGAAATAGAGGAGAGCAAGTCAGAATGCTACTCAAATATTTATGAACAGAGAGGAAATGAGGCCACAGAAGGAAGTGGACTGCTTTTAAACAGCCCTGGTGAACTAATGAAGAAAAATTATTTACGTAATTTCTGTAGTCAAGTTCCATCAGTGCTTGGGCAATCTTCCCCCAAGCTAGTAGCAAGCCTGCCATCTATCAGTGTTCCTTTTGGTGGTGCAAGACCCAAGCAACCTTCTAATCTTAAACTTCAAATTCCAAAGCCATTATCGGACCATTTACAAAATGACCTTCCTGCAAACAGTGGAAATAATACTAAAAATAAAAATGATATCCTTGGGAAAGCAAAATTAGGGGAAAACTCAGCAACCAATGTATGCAGTGCATCTTTGGGAAACATCTCTAATGTTGATACAAATGGGGAACATTTAGAAAATTATGAGGCTGATATCTCCAATAGACCATGCCTTGCATTAGCTCCAGATAGCCCAGATAATGATCTCAGAGCTGGTCAGTTTGGAATTTCTGCCAGAAAGCCATTCACCACTCTGGGTGAGGTGGCTCCAGTATGGGTACCGGATTCTCAGGCTCCAAATTGCATGAAATGTGAAGCCAGGTTTACATTCACCAAAAGGAGGCATCATTGCAGAGCATGTGGGAAGGTAAGTTGCATGTGTAAGCTCAGAAATCTGGCATGCCCATTTTGTGATGCTCAATTAGTTAGTAATAAAGGCATTGTAAGGTGAATATATGTCTGGTTGAGTTGACATAAATAGCTTTTTTGAAAATCCAATTCTAGTAAATTTCTGTATAAAAAAATGACATCACTGATTTTTAGTTTATATAATTTTTTGTTGCCACGATTTACTCTGAATCAGTTTTCACGAAGAGATTAGAATTGAGGAAGTGTAAACTTTGTGGTTTCTGTATTGATACCTACTTGGTTAATGTAATAGTTTGAAATAAGGAAGTTATTCTTTTAGTTTAGGAAATATTTGTCATTAACTTTTAAATTTTTAAATTCTTGAATAATTGCATTTAAATACAATAAATAAAATAAAAATAAAAATTACATTTAATTCTTGAAAAATATTACACTTAGAGTCCATTCTACTTTTTTCTGTGAGATTTTGCCATTGTACGAAACATTCTGGAACTCTTGTTACACATGCACACATATTTTTGTCTTTTCTCCCATATAACTTTGATACAAAATAGAGTTGAAGTCTGTAGATTCTTAGGACAAGGTTTTAAGGATGATATTCTTTAGCTCTCCCCAAATTTTATTAGCTAAAAACACTTCTAGTTTTTTGGGTTTTTTTTTTTTTTTTAGTTGTAAATAATGAGGGAGGGAGATTTTATATTTTTGAGATTTGGTATCAGGTCTGGAATCAGATTTCAGCTTTGTTACTATTAATTATATAACTTTACTAAGCCTTAGTTTTCTAATCTGTAAAAACAAGCCAAAAAAAGATTAATAATTTTTATTGGGCTGTTGTCAAGATTAAATGAAATTTCAGAAGTCATAGTGCTCAATGATTAATCGCTACCTCCCTTCTTGCCTGATTTTTTGGTCCGTCTGTATTAATCAGAATGCTTTCAACTTCAGGGTACAGAGTATCTGACCCTCAGTGACTTAGGTGAAAATAACATTTATTTCATGTAAACAGAAGCTATGAGACTCTGTGATTTATGTCTGAGTGCAGAGAAAGGATCATGGAAGTTCTCTTGGTCTTCCCCTCGTGTCTGAAGATAGTATCTCAGCTCTATCAGGTCTCAACCTGACAACTTTGTAAGCACAAAGAAATTGGCTGGGGAGCAAAAGAACCTACTCTACTCTTGCTACCCTCTTATCAGGGAGGAAGGGACCTCCAGCACCTTCCTTCAACTTATAGGCCAGTTTTAGACCATGACCAATTACAGGCAAAGGGGATCGGGATTATCTAATCAATCATGATTTATCTCCTGGGGCTGAGCACAATGTTACCTGAAGAAAGTGGGATCCCGGTAACGTAGGAGAAGGGGAAGCATCGATAGGTAAGATGAATAAGTCTGGAGGTGTAATCTACAACATGAGGATTATGCATAATAAAATTATACTATATTTGGGACGCATGCTGAATGAGTAGATTTTAGTTCCTCTTGCCACAAAAACAGGTAACTGTGAGACAATAGGTATATTAATTTTCTTCACTATAGTAACCTTTTTACTATCTAGTTGTATCTCATGACATGTTGTATACCTTAAATGTATATAATAAAATTTATTTTAAAAAAAGGAGAGGAGGAAATGGTTCCTAGATGGGCAGTCACTAAGGTTTACTAGAAGATCCTAGCACAAAAGAACCAAATTATTGGGAGCAGAAAGAAGCTAAAGCTGTTGGTCTCTGATTACTAAAGTTTGAAGAAAATAATGTATCTGATTCCTAAATATTTTCCAGTTTTCTTGTTAGCTGAAGTACTATTTGGAGATTAGATTCATCATTTTTATGATGTTCTGTATTTTGCTTACTATTTGTAACACTTTGTGAAATTTTTGCTTTCTTAAGTAAATAATGAAAACATTTTTGGTATAGGCCAATCCAGTTGTAATGAGTAAATAGGTACCTTAGGTGTATTTAGAAAGAAAATGATGCACAAAATGCATCATAAATTGCAAAATGGATGGAATTTTTGATGAGTGGAATTTGTGGAATTTATGAATTCATGGATTCATGTGGATTATGGATTCATAATTTCATCTTTTTCCCTGGTTTACCTTAGAGATGTTATAAGTATTAATGAGATAATGTTTGTAAAAATCCTTGAGCTTCTCAGAACAGGGCTTACATAGATATTAATTGGATTATATTGGGAATACAGCTAGAAAAATACCCCAAGCAATGTGATTTTGTAAAATAATGTTATATATTGAAAAAAAGGGGCCGGGTGCGGTGGCTCAAGCCTGTAATCCCAGCACTTTGGGAGGCCGAGGCAGGTGGATCACGAAGTCAAGAGATCGAGACCATCCTGGTCAACATGGTGAAACCCTGTCTCTACTAAAAATACAAAAAATCAGCTGGGCATGGTGGCATGTGCCTGTAATCCCAGCTACTCGGGAGGCTGAGGCAGGAGAATTGCCTGAACCCAGGAGGCGGAGGCTGCAGTGAGCTGAGATCGCGCCATTACACTCCAGCCTGGGTAACAAGAATGAAACTCCGTCTCAAAAAAAAAA
>NW_022436976.1:33484522-33549428 GCF_009761245.1 Sapajus apella | reverse complement strand
AAAAAAAAAAAAAGAAAAAAAGAAACTTAGTTTGTTCCATTTCAGTAGAAATTAATTATATCTAGTGATGACTTAGTATTTGTAGCTGTGTTTCCTTTACTGTAGCAAGCATATATTATGTCTAATAAATAAAAGGTTCTAGGCTGGGTATTAGGGATTCAGATTCATAAATTGGGATTTATGATCTCATGGGAATTTTTTTTTTTTTTTTTTTTTTTTTTGAGATGGTGTCTTGCTCTCTTGCCCCATTTGGAGTGTAGTGGCGTGATCTCGGCTCACTGCAACCCCTGCCTCCCAGGCTCAGGTAATTCTCCTGCCTCAGCCTCCCAAGTAGCTGGGATCACAGGCATGTGCCACCACACCTGGCTAATTTTTGTATTTTTAGTAGAGATGGGGTTTTACCATGTTGGCCAGGCTGGTCTGGAACTCCTGACAAGTGATCCACTTGCCTCGGCTTCCCAAAGTGCTGGGATTACAGATGTGAGCCACTGTACTCGGCCAATCTACTGACTTTCTAATTATGATTTTATTTATGTCTTATCATAGTTTGTTATTTGTTTCTGCAATTCGATTCCAAGCTCCGTGAGAGTAAGGATCTTTTCTGCCTTGATTGCTGCTGTATCCTCAACCCTAGAACATATGGGTGCTCAGTAGATAATTTGTTAGATGAATTTAAAGATAAATGAATACTATTTCTTTTTTTTTTTTTTTTTTTTTTATAGATGAGGTTTCACCATTTTGGTCAAATGTTGGTCAGGCTGGTTTCAAACTCCTGGCCTCAGGTGATCCGCCCGCCTTGGCCTCCCAAAGTGCTAGGATTCCAGGTGTGAGCCACCCCACCCGGCCAATGAATACTATTTCTTGGTTTTTTTTTGGAGACAGAGTTGCACTGTGTTGGTCAGGCTGGTCTTGAACTCCTGACCTCAAATGATCCACCCACCTCGGCCTTCCAAAGTGCTGGGATTACAGGCGTGAGCCACCGCGCCTGGCCCTGAATACTATTTCTTAATGCAGCAGTACTTTTTTAAAGTCCAGTGCCTTCAATATTTAGATGATGATATCAAATTTAGATATAATGGGTGTAAGAACTTTGGAAAATATTTTAAATTTGTCATATATGGTGTGCCTACTTAAAGACAGATCAAACTGAAATGTTTATTTCCCGAGTTTCCAGTTTACTTATGTACTCATGGGAACAAATAGATACGAGAGTAATAAGCAGCTGCTTTAGACTATTACATGGTAATTCACAGTTTCCCTCATACTCTGCATGCAAATCTGTCTTGCCTTGTAATTGATATTGTGATTTCAGCCATCTGGCATGAATAAAACAGGACCAACATTTAGATTAATCTTGGGTTCTAGTAAAGCTGAATCCAGGGAAATATTTTCCATTACATACCCTCCAAAAGGCTGTATTGGTTAAAAGTGGTCTTACCCATGTCATCACACTTATCACACAGTATTGTCTTGGTGTTTGTTCCCCATTAGGCTGTAAAGCTCTTGAGATTGCCTCTGATTTGTCTTTGTATCCAGGATCCAGCACAAATACCTGGCGTCTATGATGTACTCAATAAATGTTTGTTAATAAGTTAATAAATGAGTCCCAGATCATTGATTAATTAAACAAACACTGAGTGCCTGTTATTTGTCTGTCACTGTGCTGGGTGCTAAGCTTACACTGATGAAGTTGTGCTCCCTACCCTCATGGTATGTAAAGATTAGGCCAGTGACAAAAAAAAAAAAAGCAAAACATGATTTGTGGCTAGGGCTATGAAGGAGATAAACAAGGAGGGATAATATAAAAAAAATGGGGGTGGGGGAAGAAGGTATGAGAACGCATCTGAGAAGTGACATAGATGACATATCACGGTTGAGGAGTCAGTTCTTCAAAGAACAGAGAGAAGGATGCTTCAGGAAGTAGAACATCATGGACAAAGCCAGTGGTAAGAAAGATTACATTGGGAGGCTGAGGCAAGTGGATCACTTGAGGTCAGGAGTTCCAGACCAGCCTGGCCAACATGGTGAAACCCTGTTTCTACTAAAAATACAAAAAATAGCCAAGTGTGGTGGCACATGCCTGTGGTCCCAGGTACTTGGGAGGCTGAGGCAGGAGAATTCAACAAACCAAAGGAACTCCAATAGTTAAAGTATAGTGAGCAAGGAAAGAGTCATATAAAAAGAGATGGAAAAGTCAGGTGTGCTGGTACAGGCCTCTCTTCCCAGCTACTCGGTAGGCTGAGTGTGTTATGATAATGGCTACGAATAGCCACTGCACTTCAGCCAAAGTGACAGAGCTGAGACCCCATCTCCATTTAAAAAAAAAAACAAAAAACAAAAAACTGATGAGGAAGTTAAGGAGTAAATCATGTAGAGCTTTGCAGGTCATCTAAGGAGCACAATGAGAAGCCATGGAAGTGGATGAGATTACCAAGGGAAGCAAATAGATTCAGGTCTGAGCCCTTTTGGTCAAGGAGAGGAGGACCCCAGTACCAATGACTGGGGAGTGAGCAGAGAGGTAAATAGAAAGGAAACCCTGTTTTCAAGAAGAGACAGGTTATGGAGTGATAACATTGAAGTCAAAAGAGGAATGTAGTTTGTGAAAGGGGTTATCTCCCATATAAAATACTGTCAGTAAGGTATAGATAGGAAAGGGACCATTGGACTTGGCTATATCAGGGCCATTGAAAAAAGCTGATTGAATAGAGTAATGGATACAGAAGCCAGATGGGAATGGGTTGGAAGTGGAGACGGCTTTTTCAATAACTTTTGCCGCGAAAACAGAAAAGCATTGTAGCAATTATTAGATGGTGATGGTGGTTATGGATGCCTTTTTGAGGATAGGAAATACTATTATATTTACATAGTGATATGGGTGACCCTCTAGAAAAGAAGTTTTAGGAGAAGGGGAGGATTGAATAAAGGAAGAGAAAAATCCTTGAGAAGGCCAAAGGGATGGGAACTACACACATTGAGGATTTGCTCTTCAGTGGGTTGGGACAGACAGAGGTGGGTTTATGAAGTTAGTGTGAGAGCATGAAGAAATTTACACTTGATTGGCTCATACTTCATATAGAAAATACAAATATTGTGAAGGGTGAAATAGGGATAGATGATGAAGGTTTGAGGAGAGTGACATAGTTACATTGGAGAGGGAAAATAAAGCCTACTAGTGAATTGAAATTTCAAGAGCCCTTTGTGCTTGGTACCAAACTTTCAGTCAGTTTATGTCTGGTCCTGGCTTAATGGGTTAGAGTCAGTATTTGTCCTTGAAGATATGGTGAGATTGTTATATTTTCTTTGTAATACAGCATTTTAGGTTGGAGAAGCAAGAAAAGTTCTATAGGATCAGTCTGTGCAGCTATCTGTCCATCTATTTCCATTTATTCTTTTTTAAAAAAATTAAAATTTTTTGGTCAAATGCAGTGGCTCATGCCTGTAATCCCAGCATTTTGGGAGGCTGAGGCAGGCAGATAGCTTGAGGTCAGGAGTTCAAGACCAGCTTGGCCAATATGGTGAAACCGAATTTCTACTAAGAATACAAAAATTAGCCAGGTGTTGGGGCAGGCACCTGTAATCCCAGCTACTCGGGAGTCTGAGACGTAAGAATCATTTGAACCCAGGAGGCAGAGATTGCAGTGAACCAAGATGGAGATCGTGCCACTGCACTCCAGCCTGTGTGACAGAGCAAGACTCTTTCTCCAAAATAAAGTCATGTCATTTGTTCTTTCATTCAGTGAGCATTTGCTTATTGCTTGGTATTCTGTTTTTTACTAAAGAGAAGAGAAAAAAAAATAGGAAAAGAATGGCTCTCCTGTTAAAACATACCACTCATGTTTCTGTAGATGACTTAAAGATATGAAATGAGAAATGAACATTTACAAAGCTGCAGATGCTCCGCAGTGAGAAGCAGATAGATTGTGGTGGTGGTGGTGAGGAGAATGAGATACTAATATTTATTGAGTGTTTACCATGTGCCAGATGCTTTTCTAAATCGAGACGTATAGACTTTATTTAATAAACATAACAGCCCTATGGAGTAGCTACTTTTATAATCCACATTTACAAGTGACAAAATAGGCCTAGAAAGATTTAAGTAACTTGTTCAAAATCTCACAGCCAGTAAGTAGAATTAGGATTCAATTCTTTGAATTTTAGAACTCACATTCCAAAGCAATATGCCCTGGTTTCAAGAAGAAACAGATTATGGAGTGATAAAATTGTCCTTAATAAGGGCCAGTTTTCTAGTGACACCTGAAATGTGACCACGGAGTTCCTGGGCAGCCAGCCAGCTGAAAGAGAAACAAAAGGGAGCTAACATTTGTTCAGTGCCTACTCTGGGCTTTATTTATTATCTAACTTAATCTTCCTGGTAAACTTGTGAGATAGTTGATGGTATCCCTAATTAATAGTTGAAGAAACTGATATGGTAGAACTCTGAACCACAGTCTTGCTAGCTGTATAACTCATGCTCTTCCCCATAAATGAAATTGCGAGTATAAAAATAAAACAGTTAGATAGGTTTCTTTATGGTGATTTTTATGTTATTTTCTTTGCGTTTCTGAGAGGAATGTCTGCATTTATACCATAACTTTTATTTTTACTTTTTGGAGACAGGATCTCACTGTGTTGCCCAGGCTGGAGTGCAGTGGTGCAATCTCGACTCACTGCTGCCTCTACTTCCTGGGCTCAGACAATTATCCCACCTCAGCCTCCTGAATAGCTGGGACTACAGGTGCACACCACCACACCCAGCTAATTTTTGTATTTTTTGTAGAGACGGGCTTTCGCCATATTGCCTGGGCTGGTCTCAAAACTTCTGGGCTCAAGCGATACATCAGCCTTGGACTTCCAAATTGCTGGGATTACAGGTGTGAGCCACTGTGCCTGACCTTTACACCATAATTTTTAAAACAAATTCCATAAATACTATTTCAAAAAGAAAGATGAAAAATAATCTAGTATTTATTTTATTACATATAAAGTTATTTTAAATAGTTATGAGTTAAATTAGTTGCAGTTTATTTTTAGATAACTTGAGTTAAAGTCATTTTTGCTTAACATTTGAGAATTTAGATGTGAATACAGAATAAGCTTCATAAAATCTGAATTAGTTACACATTAAGACAGATAATATTTTGGCTTATACCTTGATAGATCGGTTTTCTTAAAGTTTTTTTTTTTTTTTTTTTGAGACAGAATTTCGCTCTTGTTACCCAGGCTGGAGTGCAATGGCGCGATCTCTGCTCACCGCAACCTCCGTCTCCTGGGTTCAGGCAATTCTCCTGCCTCAGCCTCCTGAGTAGCTGGGATTACAGGCACGCGCCACCATGCCCAGCTAATTTTTTGTATTTTTAGTAGAGACGGGGTTTCACCATGTTGACCAGGATGGTCTTGATCTCTTGACCTCGTGATCCACCCGCCTCGGCCTCCCACAGTGCTGGGATTACAGGCTTGAGCCACCGCGCCCGGCCCCGGCAAAGATTTTTTTTATCCTGTTTTCTTTTTCCTGTTTTTTATCCTGTTTTTTTGAGACAAAGTCTTGATCTATTGCTCACTGCAACCTTGATCTTCCAAGGTCAAGCGATCCTCCCACCTCAGCCTCCTGAGTAGCTGGGGCTACAAGCATGTGCCAGCACTTGTTAGTTGCTTATTTATTTATTGAGACAGGGTTTCACTCTTGTTGCCCAGGCTGGAGTGCAGTAGCATGATCTCAGCTCACTGCAACCTCTGCCTCCCAGGTTCAAGCGGTTCTTCTGCCTCAGCCTCCCGAGTACCTGGGATTACAGGCGCCTGCCACTACGCCCAGCTAATTTTTTGTATTTTTAGTAGAGACAGTGTTTCACCATGTTGGCCAGGCTGGTCTTGAACTCCTGAACTCAGGTGATCCAGCTGCCTCAGGCTCCCAAAGTGCTGGGATTACAGGCATGAGCCACCGTGCCCGACCACTAATTTTTTAAAAAATTTAATGTTGCCTAGGCTGGCCTTGAAATCCTGGGCTCAAGGGATCCTCTGTCTCAGCCTTCCCAGGTGTTGGTATTATATGTGTGAGCCACTGCTCCTGGCTTCCTTTCGTTTTAAAACATGGCCACTGGTTGGGCTCCTTGGGAAGCATTAAGGTAGTAGGCCTTCACTCAGTACCAGATGTTATAAACAGATAATTTAGGTGCCAAGTGGGATAAAAAACGTAGCTGGAAAATGTTTGCACTAAATTCATGCTATTTTTTGTTTTTTGCATCTCTTCTCCTGAGAGCCATCTCCCTCTCAATATCTAGTCTGTTGATGCATTCTAAATGCTAGTCATGATTTTTAATTGTGGTAAAATATGCATAACATAAAGTTTACCAGTGTGTATGGGTTTGACGGTTTATGGTTTAGTGCTATTAAATGCATTCACATTGTTGTGCAACCATAGCAGTTATCTCCAGAACAATTTTATCATCTCAAACTTAACTTCCCATTTTTCCTTGCCCTTCATGCCTGGTGACTGCTATTCTACTTTCTTTCTTTCTTTCTTTCTTTTTTTTTTTTTTTATAAAGACGGGGTTTCACCATGTTGGTCAGGCTGGTCTTCAATTCCCAACCTCTGGTGATCCGCCCACCTTGGCCTCCAAAGTGCTTGGCTTACAAGTGTGAGCCACCACGCCTGGCCATCTAGTTTCTTTCTTTCTTTTTTTGAGACGGAGTTTTGCCTTTGTTGCCCAGGCTGGAGTGCAGTGGCAAGATCTTGGCTGACCACAACTTTCGCCTCCTGGGTTCAAGTGATACTCTTGCCTCAGCCTCCTGAGTAGGTGGGATTACAGGCATGTGCCACCACACCTGGCTAATTTTGTATTTTTAGTAGAGACGGATTTCTCCATGTTGGTCAGGGTGGTCTGGAACTCTGACCTCCAGTGATCTGCCCACCTCAGCCTCCCAAAGTGCTGGGATTATAGACATAAGCCACTGCACTCGGCCTCTACTTTCTGTCTGTATGAATTTCACTATTCTAGATACCTCATGTAAGAGGGATTATACAATGTTTGTGCTTTTTGTCTGTCTTCACATTTCATCCATGTTGTAGCATATATTAGTTGGAAGGACAGAACTAATAGGATATGGAGATATATATATATATATGACTTTAATAGGTAGGATATATGTATATATAAAAGAGTTTATTAGGGAGAATCAGCTCACAATTAGAAGGCGAATTCCCACAATAAACTATCTGCAAGCTGGGAAAAGAGAAGCTAGTAGTATGGCTCAGCGTAAGTTTGAAAGCCTCAAAAGCAGGAAAACTGACAGTGCAGCCGTCAATCTGAGGCTCAAGGCCTGAGAGCCCTCAGGAGGCTGCTAGTGCAAGTCTCAGAATCCAGAGCCCAAAGAACCTGGAGTCTGATGTACATGGGCAGGAGGACAGGAAGCTTCTGGCAAGGGAAAAGAGAAAGAAAGCCAGAAGATTCAGCAAGCAGGCTTATCTTTGCTTCCCTGCTTTGTTTTATTGCACCGGCAGCCAATTGGATGGTTCCCACCCCCATTGTGAGTGGGTCTTTCTCTCTCAGTCCACTGACTAAAATGTCATTCTCCTCTGGCAATACCCTCACAGACACATCCAGAAACAATACCAGCCATCTAGGCATGCTTCAGTCCAGTCAAGTTGACGCTAATACTAACCATCACATAGCGTATATCAGAGCTTCATTCCTTTTTAAGTCTGATTATTTCATTGTATGTATATGCCACATTTTTAAAATTCTTTTATCCATCAATGGACACTTCAGTTGTTTCCACCTCTTGGCTATTACCAATAATGCGCCTATGAACATGGGTATAAAACTATCTGTTTGAGTTTCTGCTTTCAGTTCTTTGTGGATATGCCCAGAAGTAGAATTGCTGGATTATATGATAGTCCTGTGTGAGGAAGCACTATATTCTTTTTCCACTGCACTTGTACAATTTTTCCTTCCCACGAGCAATTCACAGGAGCTCCAGTTTCTCCACATCCTCTTTGATATGGATTGGCTCTGTGTCCCGACCCAAATCTCATCTCTTAATTGTAATCCCAATGTGTTGGGGAAGGGGCCTGGTAGGAGGTGATTGAATTGTGGGGGCAGATTTTCCCATTGCTGTTCTCATAATAGTGAGTTCTCATAATAATAGTGTTCTCATAATAATGAGATCTGGTTGTTTGAAAGTATGTGCCACTTCCCCCTTCACATGCTCTCTCTCTCCTGCTCCACTACGGTAAGATATACTTGCTTCCCCTTTGCCTTTTGCCGTGATTGTAAGTTTCCTGAGGTCTTCCAGTCATGCTCCCTGTTAAATCTGTGGGACTGTGAATCAGTGAAATCCCTTTTCTTCATAAATTACCCAGTCTCCAGTAGTTCTTTATAATAGTGTGAAAACGGATAAATACACTTGTCAACACTTGTTTTCTATTGTTTTGATAATAGCCATATTAATGGGTATGAAGTGGTATCTCATTGTGTTTTTGTTTTGTATTTCTGTAATGATTAGTGATGTTGAGCATGTTTTCATTTGCTTACTGGTCATCTATATATCTTTTAAGAAATATCTATTCAAGTCCTTTGCCCATTTTTAAATTGGGTTGTCTTTTCTGTTGTTGAGTTGTAGAAATCTTTATATATAAATCTGGCTATCAGTCTCCTATCACATACACTATTTGTAGATATTTTCTCTCATTCTTGGGTTTTTCACTATGTTGTCTTTTTGTCCTTTGATGCACCAAAGTTTTTAATTTTAATGAAGTCCAACTTACATTTTCTTTTGTTGCTTGTGCTTTTGGTATCATATCAAATAAATCATCTTCAAATTTGATGTCTTTTTCTTATGTTTTCTTCTAAGTGTTTTGCAGTTTTAGTGGTTGCATTTAGGTCTTTGACCCATTTGGAGTTAATTTTTGTGTATAGTATTAGTTTAGTTTCTTTTTTCTTTTTTTTTTAAAACCAGAGTTTAGTTTCATTCTTTTGAATGTGAATATCTGGTTTTCCTAGTACCATTTGTTGGAAAGACTGTTCTGTTTCTATGGAATGGTTTTGGCACTCTTGTCAAAAATTATTGGACCATATATGTGAGAGTTTACTTCTGGGCTCTTTTGTATTCCATTGGTCTTTATGTCTGTCTTTAATGTCAATACCACAGTGTTTTGATTACCATAGCTTTGTAGTAAGTTTTGAAACCACAGAGTGTGAGTCCCTTGTGGTTGTTGTTTGTCAAGATTATTTTGGTTATTAAGGATCCCTTGAGATTCAATTTGAATTTAAGAATGGGCTTTTCTATTTCTACAGAAAATATGGTTGGGGTTTTGTTAGAGATTGCATTGAATCTGTGTATCACTTTGGACGTCATTGACATCTTTATAAATTTTCTAGTCTGTGAACATGGGATGTTTTTCTATTTATTTATATGTTCTTTGATTTCTTTTAGCAATCTTTTGTCTTTTGTAGTTTTCACTGTACAAGTATTTTACCTCCTTGGTTAAGTTAATTTCTAGGTATTTTATTCTTTTTAATGCTATTGTAAATGGGACTATTGCCTTGATTTTGTTTTTGGATAATTCATTATTAGTATGTAGAAATGCAACGGGTTTTTTTTAATTTTGTATCCTGAACTTTGCTGAATTTATTAATTCTAACACTTTTTGTGTGTTAGTTTGTAGGGAATCTTTAAGGTTTTCTAAATGTAGCGTATGTTGCTGGTGTACAGAGATAATTTTACCTTTTCCTTTCCAATTTGGATGCCTTTTATTTATTTTTAATTACTCTGGCTAAATTTCCAATACTATGTTGAATAGACATGGCAAAAGTACATATCTTTGTCTTGTTTCCATTTTAAAGCAAAAGTTCTTTCAGTCTTTGTTTTTTTTCCTCTCTCTTTTTTGAGACAGTCTCACTCTGTCACCCAGGCTTAGTGCACTGCCACAATCTCAGCTCACCAAATTCTCAACCTCCTGGTCTCAACGTATCCTCCCACCTCAGCCTCCCAAGTAGCTAGGAATACAGGCGTGCACCACGACACCTGGCTAATTTTTTTATTTTTATTTTTAGTAGAGATGAGATCTAACTGTGTTGCCCAGGTTGGTCCTGAACTCCTAGGCTCAAGTGATTTGCCTGTCTTAGCCTCCCAAAGTGCTAGGATTACAGGTCTGATCACCATGCTTGGCCAGCTTTCAGTCTTTTTTCTTTTTTTTTCTTTGAGACAGTCTTACTCTGTCTCCCAGGCTGAAGCACAGTGGCCCCATCTTGGCTCACTGCAACCTCTGCATCCCAAGTATAAGCAATTCTCCTGCATCAGCCTCCTGAGTAGCTGGGATGACAGGCACATACCACCATGCTTGGATAATTTTTGTATTTCTGGTAGAAATGGGTTTTCACCATGTTGGCCAGGCTAGCTTTCAGTCTTTTACCAGTGCATATGATGTTGACTCTGCATTTTTAATATATGGCCTTTATTATGCTGAGATAATTTATGTGTTACTAGTTTTTTTAAAGACTGGGTTTCACCATGTTGGTCAGGCTGGTCTTGAACTCCCAACCTCAGGTGATCCGCCCGCCTTGGCCTCCAAAGTGCTTGGATTACAGGCGGGAGCCACTATGCCCAGCCCAGGTTTTTTTTTTTTTTAGGTTTTTTGTTTGTTTGTTTGTTTAAGACAAAGTCCTGCTGTGTTGCCCAGGTTAGAGTGTGGTGGCACAATCTTGGCTCACTGCAAACTCCACCTCCCGGTTTCAAGCGATTTTCCTGACTCAGCCTCCCAAGTAGCTGGGATTACAGGCACACGCCACCACACCTAGCTAATTTTTTTTTTTTTTGTATTTTTAGTGGAGATGGGGTTTCACCATCTTGACTAGGTTAATCTAGAACTCCTGACCTTGTGATCTACCTGCCTCAGCCTCCCAAAGTGCTGGGATTACAGGCTAGAGCCATTGCGCCCACCTTTTTTTCGTTTTTTTTTAAATCACGAAAGAGTGTTGAATTTTGTTAAATGCGTTTTCTGTATGAATTGAGATGATCATTTGGGTTTTTTGCTTCATTTTGTTCAGGTAATGTATTACATTAATAGATTTTCATATGTTGAATTATCCCTGTATTCCAGGAATAAATATCACTTGGTCATGGTGTATAATTCTGTTGATATATTGCTGAATTCAATTTGCTATTATTTTCTTGAGTATTTTTGTATCAATATACATTTATATAGACTATTGGTTTGTATTTTTCTTATGGTATATTTGCCTGGTTTTGGTATCAAGATAGTTCTGGCTTCATAGCATGAGTTAGGAAGTGTTTCCTCCTCTTCAATTTTTTCTTAATTTTAATTTTTTTTTGAGAGGAGTCTTGCTTTGTCATTAGGCTGGAGTGCAGTGGTGTGATCTCGGCTCCCTGCATCTTCTGCCTCCTGGGTTCAAGCGATTCTTCTGCCACAGCTTCCCGTGTAGCTGGGATTACAGGCACTCGTCACCACACATGGCTAGTTTTATATTTTAAGTAGAGACGGGGTTTCACCATGTTGGTCAGGCTGGTCTCAAACTCCTCACCTCAGGTAATCCGCCTACTTCAGCCTCCTGAAGTGTGGGATTACAGGCATGAGCCACTGTGGCCGGCCTCTTCCTCTTGAATTTTTTGGAACAGTTTGAGAAGGATTGGTGTTTTTTAAATGTTTAGTAGAATTTCCCAGCAAAGTCATCTGATCTAGGGCTTTTCTTTGTGGAAGTTTTTGATTACTGATTCAATCTCCCTGCTAGTTATAGGTTTATTCAGATTTTCTGTTTATTCCTGATTCAGTGTTGGTAGATTTTTTGTTTCTAGAAATTAATCCATTTAATCTCGGTAGCTCCGAGGTATTTTATTATAAAAAGTTGGTACTCAACAAAGTAATATGACCTTAAAATTCATACATTTACTTCATTTTTTGGCTTGACTTTCTAGTAAATCTTTTGCTTCACTGATTTTGGTTGTGATAGAAGATCTATCTGAATGATTTAAGAGCATAATTGGTGAATAAACATCTCTTATTTTCTCTTTATTGGCAGTAGTGCTTACAGTACTATAAGTGCTGCTTTCCATTTTGTCATTTTGCGTTCAAACCTACCTCTGTAGTAGCCGCCACCAAAGGTAGATTTTGGTAGACTTTGAAAAATTTGTTTTACTTGAGGTTCCACATGCCTCATGGGTTGCAAATCCTGCAGCAGCAATGGTCACTCTGACTGCTATCACTGTATTGGCCATGGCTCAGCTCCCCTGCTGCACCAGGAGCATAGATCATCCCAGCCCAGAGGTTGCGGCCAACAATGACACATTTTTACTAGAGAGTGACACAGCCACTGATGGCAAGCACAAACCACCAGATTATAATTTTTTTAAACAAGAGAGAATTATTTGAAAAACAGTCTGGGTGCCTTGGCTCATGCCTGTGAGCCCAGTACTTTGGGAAGCCAAAGCAGGCAGATCACTTGAGCCTATGAATTCTAGACCAGTCGGGGCATGGTGGCATGCACCTGTAGTCCCAGCTATTCAGGAGGATCACCTGAGCTCAGGGAGGTTGAGGCTGCAATGAGCCATGCTCACGCCACTGCACTACAGCCTGTGTGGCAGAGTGAGACCCTGTCTCAAAAAAAAAAAAAAAAAAAAGAAAAACACAGTTTATGTTGTTGTTGTGTATTGAGTCTTCATAAATGCTTCATCTGGTGGAACAAATCAGCAGTTGGTTATAGAATGTCAACTGGCAAAATATCTATTATTTACAGCATCTACATGAGTTGTTAAAACCATCACATTTTCAATATATAAATGGGCAAAAAGATGTTTATGTGGGTTAGTAAACAATGGAGAAATATTTTATTAGATACTAAGAGGTAGAAATTAAAATTCTATGCCTACATAACAAAAAATAGAAAATATTGATATCATTCAGTGCTGGTGAAATTGACACTGGCATATTTTATACATTTAAAAAGCCATGTGTGGGTAGCTGGAGAAGCCAGGCAGTCCTAGGAAGCCGAATGGGAGTGGCACAGAGCTGCTGGAGATCCTGAGAACCTGAGATTCAGCAAGCAGCCAGAATATTAAAAAAAAATGACTACCAAACAAGACATCTCCTGGTGCTTACCCTAAGCAGTTGGAAAGGACTGGAACAGTATGGGAAACTGGGTCACTAGCTGTTTGGTTCCTCTCATCTTACAAACTAGGATTTATAGTGGATCAGTTACAAGTTGACAATCTAGAAACTTACTGGCAATCAGATGGCTCCCAGCCTCATTTAGTGAATGTCCAATTCAGAAGAAAAACAACAGTGAAGACATTATGTATTTATGCAAGCTACAAATCTGATGAAAGCTATACTCCAAGCAAGATCTCAGCCAGTGTAGGAAATAATTTTCAGAACCTTCAAGAAATTCGGCCGGGCGCGGTGGCTCAAGCCTGTAATCCCAGCACTTTGGGAGGCCGAGGCGGGTGGATCACGAGGTCAAGAGATCGAGACCATCCTGGTCAACATGGTGAAACCCTGTCTCTACTAAAAATACAAAAAATCAGCTGGGCATGGTGGCACGTGCCTGTAATCTCAGCTACTCAGGAGGCTGAGGCAGGAGAATTGCCTGAACCCAGGAGACGGAGGTTGCGGTGAGCCGAGACCGCGCCATTGCACTCCAGCCTGGGTAACGAGAGCGAAACTCCGTCTCAAAAAAAAAAAAAAAAAAAAGAAACTCGGCAACTTGAATTGGTAGAACCAAGTGGCTGAATTCACATTCTCTTAACTGATAATCAAAGGACACCAACTCACACATTCATGATACAGATTGCTGTTCTAGCCAATCATCAAACTGGAAGAGACACCTGGATGAGAAAAGTTAAAATACACACACTGGTAGAAGAGAGCTCCATTGTAAATTTCCTAAATGTACAACTAAAGATTTCATGATGTATTGTTCAATAAGGTGACTTTAAAATGAGATGAAAGTCATTAAATGTATCTTCATTTTATCCTGTCTTTAAATTCAGATACCTTTATTGAAAAAAGCATCAGTTATTTGCAATTTTGCATATGTGTAAAAATATTTTATTATAACTGATAAATAAATTTTGGGTCACATTATCTTTAGTTTCTTTAACATGTAATAAAGCTTACATGTTTTATATTACTTTAAAAAAAAGCTATATGTGGATGCTCGTGGTGGCTCCCACCTGTAATCCCAGCACTCTGGAAGGCTGAGGCAGGCAGAGCACTTGAGTCCAGGAATTCAAGAGCAATGTGGGCAACATGGGGAGACCTCATCTCTACCAAAAAAAAGGGGACATACATTCCATTTTTTGATCTAATTATTTCTTTTCTGAGTAAATCTTTTTTTTTTTTTTTTTTTTTTTTGAATCCGAGCCTCTCTCTGTTACCCAGGCTGGAGTGCAGTGGCGTGGTCTCAACTCATTGCAGCTTCCACCTCCCGGGTTCAAGCGATTCTCCTGCCTCAGCCTCCCAAGTAGCTGGGATTCCAGGCATGCGCCACCACACGTGGCTAATTTTTAGTAGAGACAGGGTTTCACCATGTTGGCCTGGCTGGTCTCTAGTTCCTGACTTCGTGATCTGCCAACCTCGGCCTCCCAAAGCACTGAGATTATAGGTGTTAGCCACAGTGCCCAGCTGAGTAAGTAATTCTTAGTAAGTGTAGTAAACAAAAAGATGTGTATTTTAGTGTTACTTAGAATAGCAAATGCATTTAAAGTAATTTGTGTCCAAAATTGGATATTGGTCCAGGTGTGGTGGTTCACTTCTGTAATCCCAGCACTTTGGGAGGCTGAGGTGGGAGGATCGTTTGAGCTCAGGAGTTTGAGAACAGCCCGGGTAACATAGTGAGACCTCATCTCCACTAAAAATTAAAAAGTAGCTGGATTTGGTGGTACATGCCTGTAGTCCTAGCTACTTGGGAGGCTGAGGTGGAAGGATTGCTTGAGCTCAGGAGTTCGAGTTGTGGTGAGTTGAGATTGCACCATTGCACTCCAGCCTGGGTGACAAGGGTGAAACAGTCAATTTTTAGGAGCTATATAGTTAAAGAAACCAGCCTGGGCAACATAGTGAGACTTTATCTTTGCTAAAAATTAAAACATAGCTGGATATGGTGGTGGATGCCTGTAGTCCCAGTTACTTGGGAGGCTGAGTTGGGAGGATCACTTGAGTCCAGGAGGTTAAGGCTGTAGTGAGTCATGATCATGTCACTGTACTTTAACCTAAGTGATAAATGAGACCCTGTCTCAAAAAAAAAGTTAGTGGTAAGTTAAATACAATACATACATTTGCTTCAGCCATAAAAATAATTATTACAAGGCAGTATGGAAAAATACTTATGATGGCATATGAATAGAATAGAATGCAAGCTTATGCTTTGTTTACAATTAAAAAGTTATTTTTGACCATAAAAACAGGTACATCTGAAGTACATATAAATATATATATATATATATGTTTTTTTTAATATTTTTAAAATTTATAAAACCAAAAAAAAAAAAAAATTTCCACCCCAGTTTCTTGGGGGTAATGATACTTTCTTGTTTTATTTTTCATAATTTCGTTTCGGAGTCTTGCTCTGTCACCAGGTTGGAGTGCAGTGGCGCAATCTCGGCTCACTGCAACCTCTGCCTCCTGGGTTCAAGAGGTTCTTCCGCCTCAGCCTCCCGAGCAGCTGGGACACAGGCGCGTGCCACCACGCCCAGCTAATTTTTTTGTATTTTTAGTAGAGACGGGGTTTTACCGTGTTGGCCGGGATGGTCTCGATCTCTTGACCTCGTGATCTGCCCACCTCGGCCTCCCAAAGTGCTGGGATTACAGGCGTGAGTCACCGCGCCCGGCCAGGAAATATATTTTTAAAAAGTAATTTTAGGCCAGGTGCAGTGGGTCACGCCTGTAATCCCAGCACTTTGGGAGGCTGAGGCAGGTGGATCACCTGAGGTCAGGAGTTCAAGACCAGCTTGGGCAACATGGCAAAACTCCATCTCTATTAAAAATAGAAAAATTAGCCTGGTCTTGTGATGTGTACCTGTAGTCCCAGCCACTTTGGAGGTTGCACTGAGCCAAGATCATCCAGCCTGTGTAACAGGAGACTCTGACTTAAAAAAAAGTGATTTTAAGTTGTTGAGTTTGAGCTGTTGTGCTCTTTCTCTTTCTTTCTTTTCTTTTCTTTTCTTTCTCTTCTTTATTTTCAGGCAGTTTCACCCTTGTCACCCAGGCTGGAGTGCAATGGCATAATCTCAGCTCACTGCAACCTCTACTTTCCTGGTTCAAGTAATTCTCCTGCCTCAGCGTCCTGAGTAGCTAGGATTACAGGCGTGTGCCACTACACCCAGCAAATTTTTGTATTTTTAGTAGAGATGGGATTTCACCACGATGGCCAGGCGGGTCTCAAACATCTGACCTTAGGTGATCCACTGCCTCGGCTTCCCAAAGTGCTGGGATTACAGGTGTGAGCCACTATGTCTGGCCTTTTTTTCTTTTTTTTTCAACTCTTATAGTGGTTCTTTTTTAAATTTTAATTTTTATTTTTTTCTTATATTGAAGCTGTGCTTGGATAATTTTTATTTTGCAACAATAATAGAGATGGGATCTTGCTGTGTTGCTTAGACTGGTCTTGAACTCCTGGCCTCAAGTGATGACTCTTAAAAAAAAGAAAAAGAAATAATGTTGTCATTAAAATTTTGCCCAAAAAAATCGCTATTGAAAATGTGAACACTGGATATTTCATGTTATAAGAAATTGTGCCTGGTGTGGTAGCTCATGCCTGTAATCCCAGCACTTTGGGAGGCCAAGGTGGGTGGATCACTTGAGGTCAGGAGTTTGAGAAGCGTGGCCACATGGTGAAACCCCGTCTTTACTAAAAGTACAAATATAAGCCAGGCATGGTGACCTGCGCCTGTAGTCTCAGCTGCTCTGGAGGCTGAGACAGGAGAATCACTTGAACCTGGGAGGCAGCGGTTTCAGTGATCCGAGACCACAGCCCCTGCACTCCAGCCTGGGCGACACATTGAGATTCTGCCACAAACAAACAAACAAACAAAAACCAAGGCCAGTGCAGTGGCTCATGCCTATAATCCCAGCACTTTGGGAGGCCGAGGTGGGCAGATCACGAGGTCAGGACCATCCTGGCTAACACAGTGAAACCCCGTCTCTACTAAAAAAAAAAAAAAAAACAAACAAAAAAAAATTACCCTGGCATGGTGGCAGGTGCCTATAGTCCCAGCTACTTGGGAGGGTGAGGCAAGAGAATCACTTGAACCTGGGAGGCAGAGGTTGCAGTGAGATGAGATCATGCCACTGCATTCCAGCCTAGGTGATAGAGCAAGACTTCGTAAAAAAAAAAAAAAAAAAAAAATCAAGAAATTGCTATTTGGTTAAGGTATGGAAGTGGCATTGTTATGTTTAAAAAATATTTCTTATGTTTCAAACGTATATACTGAAATATTTAAAGATGAAATGATATCTGAGGTTTACTTTAGAATGATCAGGTGGGGAGAAGTGGGTGGGAATTGTTTTTAAGTGTTGAAGCTATGTAATGGACACTTGGGGTTATACTGTTATGTGTACTTTGGTATGGTTGAAAATATGGGCCGGGCGCGGTGGCTCAAGCCTGTAATCCCAGCACTTTGGGAGGCCGAGGTGGGTGGATCACGAGGTCAAGAGATCGAGACCATCCTGGTCAACATGGTGAAACCCCGTCTCTACTAAAACTACAAAAAATTAGCTGGGCATGGTGGCGCGTGCCTGTAATCCCAGCTACTCAGGAGGCTGAGGCAGGAGAATTGCCTGAACCCAGGAGGCGGAGGTTGCAGTGAGCCGAGATCGCGCCATTGCACTCCAGCCTGGGTAACGCAGGAAAAACACCCGAACAAAAAAAAAAAAAAAAAGAAAATATGTATAATAAAAAGTTTTAAAAATGGTCAGAACATGATTATAAAATATAGGGATATATTTTAATTGCTTTCTATTTTAAATTTATACTTTTTTAACGAAATGTTTAATGCAATATTTGTGTGTATTTACAAGATAAAGAATACATAAAAATTAATTCATAGTACATTGAAAGAAGTGATTTCTGATTACATGAATTGCAAACAGTTTTAAAGATCTATGATGAGTTTTGTTTTCTTCCAGTTCTGGTGTTACAGCTTTTTGTTTATATAGCCTCACATGGATATGATATTGAAAGTCTGAATTAGAGACTTGTTTAACCCTTTCTGTAATGGACATTTAAAGTGACTCTGATAATTATTACTGTTTTCCATTAATACCAGTGAAGTTTAAACAGGTGCTTAGACGGACGCAGGGTCTGGGTTTGTTTGAACTTCTTTAGATCTTATGATACTGATTTTTGCTATGTGCTAATAAGTGGAGGGATAAAGTACACTTTTGTATTTGACAAATTTTTTTTTTTTTTGAGACGGAGTCTCACTCTGTCACCCAAGCTGGAGTGCAATAGCATGATCTCGTCTCACTGCAACCTCTGCCTCCCAGATTCAAGTGTTTCTCCTGCCTCAGCCTCCCAAGTAGCTGGCATTACAGGCACTCACCACCATGCCCGACTAATTTTTTTGTATTTTTAGTAGAGACGGGCTTTCACCATGTTTGCCAGGCTGGTTGTGAACTCTGACCTCAGGTGATCACCTGCCTCAGCCTCCCAAAGTGCTGGGATTACAGACAGCCACAGCACCCGGCCTACATTTGACAATTTTTATAAGTTGTTACGGTCTTTGTGAACAGCTGAGTATTGGTCAGTCATATGCATTCTCCTGTTTTGTTTTATTTTCACATCACAGTTATTTTTGTCATAATTATAGGGCATTTTGAAGACCTGGGACATCATCTTTTTTGCATTTTCTAATTTGGAAAGAAAGAAGTGAGCATTTGATGATTTGAATTGTCAAGAATTGCAAAGGAATAAGTGTTATTCACACTGTAAGAGGGTATAAATAGGCACAAAGTGGTACTTTGAATATAAAGCATCTTCACAAGTTTAGCAATAGGATTTGTTATGTGGAAAGCCTGCAGTGGGAAATTTTAAAAGGAAAGGAAAGGGAAATAAGAAAGGTACTAACATATATTTAGAACCTATATGTGCTACATTTTACACATATTATCTCCTTTAATCTTCATAAAAGCCTTATGAAGGGAGTACTGTATTAGCATTTCTATTTTACGTATGAGAAAAACTAAGGCCTAGAGAGTTTAAATTATTCCCGTAAGGTCATCTGACTAGACAATAATCAAGTTGAAATAGGAACATGGAAGTGCCACATTAAAGAAAATTACATGTAAATACACAAATGGAACCTTTTAACGAGTATTTAGCTGGAACATTATATAGAATATATATTATAAATCACCTTACTTTGTCTCTTTACAGTTAGGCAGGTCATACAGATTCTGCCATATGATGTCAGTTGTAACCATTAGGCATATAAACCTTGAGGTCACTCTTTAAACAGATTAAAATGTGTTTGGCTGTTGTTGCAAAAGTTGAGTGGCTCAATTTTCTGAATTTGGATATGAATGATATAGTCCTTCCCAGAAAAGTGTACATTAATGTTTGTTTTTCCATTCATACATTTATGTATTTATGTATTTATTTTTTGAGATACAGTTTCGCTCTTGTTGCCCAGGCTGGAATGCAGTGGTACAATCTCTGCTCACTGCAACATCTGCCTCTTGGGTTCAAGCAATTCTCCTGCCTCAGCTTCCTGAGTATCTGGGATTACAGGCACCTGCCATCATGCCTGGCTAATTTTTATATTTTTAGTGGAGATGGGGTTCACCATGTTGGTCAGGCTATTCTCAAACTCTTGACCTCAGGTGATCCACCCACCTTGGCCACCCAAAGTGCTGGGATTACACGTATGAGCTACTGTGCCCAGCTCCATTCATACATTTATTTTATTATTATTTTTTCATTTATTTATTTATGCAGTAACTTTACTTTTCAAGGAAGCAATAAGCAAATGTTTACTGAGTATTATGTTTCAGACATAACATTGAAGATACCAGTATTAAAAATAATTTAACCCATTATTCTATGGAGTTTACATTCTAGTGTGGGGAAATGAAGACTAAGTTCAATCGGTATAGTAGATTGTGTTGTGATAATAAAGATATACGGCATATGGCAAGATATTTCAGCAGTATAATAATTTAAGTTCAAGTGTGCAAATATGTAATTCTCTTAATTTTTAGAACGGACTTTACTTTTTTACTCTAAGCCTAACTTAGAGAACTAGGGAAGGTACTTAGAAGATATTTGGAACATGGTGGGGTATTTTTAGTTGTCAGAATGACGGAGCTTGCTACTGGCATTTAGCACCTGTGCATACCAAGACTGCTAAGCATCTTGCTATGCACAGGACAGTACTGTCCTATGAAGAATTGACCCACCTAAAATGCCAAGAGTACCCCTGTTGAGAAGCACTGACTAACCTGGTTCATGGTAGACAATTTCATCTGGATCTTTTCAGGCAAATTGATTATTATCCAATTTCAAATTCAGGATTATTAGACTATTCCTAGCCTGGTTCAAATCGCTTAGATTCTGCCCATCTCCTCTGTGATACTAGTTCTTATGTCTTACGAATCTCACTATGTCATAGACTGTCTTTGAAGAGTCATCTACTTTTCTAGCTAACTCCAGTGCTTTGCTCTAATCCCATTGGAAATGTAAAGGATCTCTCTATACTGTTCTACAGCCTGTGGGATATTGAGAAGGATGGGTATCCTTGGATTCTTCTGTTTACTGTGTTTGCTGCTCCTTTGCTTGCTTTTTTTTTTTTTTTTAAAAAACTTTTTCCTTTTTTTAAAAAAAAAAAAAAAAATGCAATTATTATCCCAAAGCCTAACTCACTACTTCTGAATGTTCTCAACTATATTAGTTTGCTAGAGTTAGCAAAATATCACAAATTGGCCAGCTTAAGCAGAAATTTATTATCTCACAGTTGTGAAAATTAGAAGTCTGAAATCAAGGAGAAAGCAGGGTTGGTTCCTCCTGAGGGCTGTATGGAAAGGATCTCTTCCATGTTGCTCTCCTTGATTTATAGATGGACATTTTCATGTTCATATGGTATTCTTCTTGTATGCATACCTGTGTCCAAATTTGCCCTTTTTATATAAGGGTATCAGTCATATTGGATTAGGAGACTACCCCAATCACTTCATTTTATTTTGATTACCTCTGTGAAGACCCTGTCTTCAAATAAGGTCACATTCTGAGGTATTAGGAGTTAAGACTTCAATTCAGCTTAAGTATTCTTGGGGGATACAGTTCAATCCATAAAACTAATGATATTCTTTTCTTTTTTTATAATTTAAAAAATACAGAAAATCAAAATTAAAATATCCCAATACAACATTTAAAAAATTATATAAAGTAAAAGGAGAGAAAGAAAAAGCCAGCTGCAGTGTCTCATGCCTGTAATCCCAGCACTTTGGGAGGCTGAGGCGGGCAGATCACTTCAGGTCAGGAGTACGAGACCAGTCTGGCCAACTGGCGAAACCCTATCTCTACTAAAAACACACAAAAAAAAAAAAAAAAAAAAAAGATTGCTGGACATGGTGATGCACACCTGTAATCTCAGCTGTTTAGGAGGCTGAAGCACAAGAATCACTTGAACCTGGGAGGCAAAGATTGCAGTGAGCTGAGATGGTGCCACTGCACTCTAGCCTGGGCAGCATAGCAAGACCATGTATAAAAAAAATAAAATAAAAAGGCCCTACTTCCATTCTGATCTCATTCTCCAACTTGGCTATATTTTTCTTTTCCATGTCAGTCAGTACATACAGAACTATCTCGTTTTTTTTACTGGAACAGTATTCCATTTTATGGGTATATTGCAGTTTAATTAGCTGTTACACTACTGATGAGCACTTAGGTTGTTTACAACTTTTATTATAAACAATACAGAGTTTTGTATATTATAAACAAAACAGTTCTTGTATACATCTGTTTGCATCTGTAGATGTTTTCAGTAAGATAACATTTTAAAACTATGTGCTGAGTCATACTGAATAAACTCAATTTTAAAAGATATTGTCAAATTAATCTACCAGTGTATATTACTACCAGCAGAATATGAGAACTATACCTTAACCACTGTTAGATATTACCAATGTTTAAAAAAAAAAATCTTTGCTAGTCTCATAAAAAAAAAAAAAAAGTATCTCATTGTTTTATCTTGTCATGAGTTGTATATACTGTATCTATTGGGCATTTTATTTATTTTTTCTATGTATTTACCAATGTGAGTTCTTTGCCTTATTTCCTTGGAGGTATTTGTTGGTTATTGAAGCTACTGTTTTAATAATAAATTAATGTTGTTTATAATAATTGCAATAGCTCATTAAGGTTTCCCAGATCCATTCTTGCTCTCTTCCTTGTTTTCAGTGTGCCTCCCCCCCGCCCCCCAACTGTGGCTATTCAGATCTGATCATGTCTTTCTCTGTGATTAAAATGCTTAAGCGGGGGCCAGGAACGGTGGCTCACACCTGTTATCTCAGCACTTTAGGAGGCCAAGGCAGGCAGATCACCTGACATGAGGAGTTCGAGACCAGCCTGGCCAGCATGGTGAAACCCCATCTCTACTAAAAATACAAAAATTAGCCAAGCATGGTGGCACATGCCTATAATCCCAACTACTTGGGAGGCTGAGGCAGGAGAATTGCTTGAACCCTGGAGGTGGAGGTTGCAATGAGCCGAGATCACGCCATTGCACTCTAGCCTAGGCGACAGAGCAAGACTCTATCTCAAAAAAAAAAAAAAAAAAAACAACTTAAGGGCTTTCCCATTTCTCTATTAAAAAGGCCAAAACAGATCCTACAGAGCCTTTGCTTAGTGTAGCCTCAGCTTATTCCATGCAATCCCCTAACACTTGGGGCCTCAAGTCATATTAACTTTTTTTAGTTCTTTGGTGGGTTCATGCTTCTTCATCTAATAGAAACTGTGCACATACTATTTCCTCTACTTTTACTGTCTCTTCTTGGCACCTTTTTGTGCACAGAAAACTCTTATCCATCATCCAGATTTGATCTCTTGCCATTTCCTAAATAAAACCTTCCCTGACCCTGCCAATCTAGGCTAGAGCCTAGATTAAATGATCTTGTTTCACTGTTTACCACTTCTGAAACACATAATTTTATATTCACTTGTGTGGGTTTTTTTTTTTCCTTTTTTTTTTTTTTTTTTAAGATGTAGGGTCTTGCTATGTTATCCAGACAGGAGTGCAATGGCTATTCACAGGTGCAGTCATAGTGTACTGTGGCTTCAAGCTCCTGGCTTCAAGCCATCCTCCTGCCTCAGCCTCCCAAGTAGCTGGGACAATAGGCATACTCCTCTGTGCCCGGCCTTGTGTGATTATTTGATTTTAGGTTATAACCTGAAACTCTTAGACTAAATTGTGTTGCATGAAGGCAAGGACCATGTCTGTTTTGTATACTGCCACATCCCCATTGGGTGGCTTGTTTCCCAGTACACAAGAAGAGTTCATATATTTGTGGAATAAATGAGTGAGTAATGGATTACAGGTATTGGTTTTGTCTCTTTATTAGAAAGGTTATTGAAGGATTTTCAGAAATTTAACATGATTAGATTTAGTTTATTTTTTAGAAAGTTCTTTCATTTAGTCTTTGTGTGGAAGATGAATTGGAAAGGCAAATTTGAAGATTAGGAGAACAGTTAGTTTATCATCATGATCATTTAGATCTCAGATAATAATGGCCTGAACAGAAGCAGCAATGTTAGAGATAGGAGAAGATACGATTTTGTAAGAATAATTTCAGAGGAAAACCAACGGGACTTAATGACTGACTGCATGTGGTCATGGCAAGGGAGAAGGAAAAGTTAGGACGCAATTTAAATGAAATACATAATTTAATATGAAGTAGTGTTACATAGTAGTTAACGACAGAGCGATTGCAGTCATTACAGATTAATCATGTAACTTACTAGCTGTATGACCCTGGTAATTCTACTTAATGTCTTAGTCCATTTGGGCTGCTGTAACAAAATACCATGGACTGGATGGCTTATAAAGAACAAATTTACTTCTTACAGTTCTGGAGGCCGGGAAGTCTAAGATCAAGGCACCTGTAGATTTGGTATGTGGTGAGGGCCTGCTTCCTTATAGACAGCTATGTTCTAACTCTTAACTTCACAGGGCAAAAGGGCAAGGATTCTCTCTCAGGCCTCTTTTATAGGGCACTAATCCCATAGGCCCCACCAACTAATACTATCACTTTTGAGAGTTTTGGAAAATTCATCTGTTTACCTAACTGCTAACTGTAAGTGAGTGTCTTCATAGAATCTTTGAGATTAAATATAACACATGTAAAATACCTAATATTCATATAGTTTGCTATGAACTTGAAGAAGTCATTTAACCATTTAAACTCATTTCTTCTGACAGAAAATAAGGATAATACGTATATTCTTTCTTCTTCCTATATCACAGAGTTGTTTTAAGACTGTGAAGCTGTATAAAAACTGTAAACTGATAACAATCATAGTAACTAGATATTAATTTTACATATTAGGATGGGAGATATCTATCCAACTTAGACTTTAATATGACCCCTCATCTCTTGGTTCAACATTGTGAGGTATAGGATGCTTCTTGGCCATAAAAACTGAAGAAGTATAATTTATCCTACTGGGAACAGATTTTTGCCACTGTAAAGCTCTGTGATAAATTATGAGTTCTCAAGAAAATAAATCTGGCCAGGTGTGGTGGCTCATGCCTGTATTCCCAGCACTTTGGGAGGCAGAGGTGGGTGGATCACTTGAGGTCAGGAGTTTGAGACCAGCCTGGCCAACATGGAGAAACCCCATCTCTTCTAATAATACAAAACAAAACAAAAAATTAACCAGGCATGGTGGCTTAGGCTTGAAGTCCCAGGTACTCAGGAGGCTGAGGCACAAGAATCGCTTGAACCCAGGAGGCGGAGGTTGCAGTGAATCAGGATCACACCACTGCACTCCAGCCTGGGCCACAGAGTAAAATTGTGTCTGAAAAAACAAAAACAAAACAAAAAACTTGATAGGAACAAAGGAAATTGTTGTTGCCTGGTGTAAAAGGGAGAAGGAAGTGAGATTGTCAGGAACCAAGCCCGGAACGTGGAAATGAGATGCTGGAAATTGGCATGGCAGATTTTGATTGCCTGTTATGATTTCCTGTAGTTAAAGCAGTGCTTATTTTTATGTTGAGTTGTATATGTTGATCCTTGGCCTTCGTAGCAAAAACAGTGAAATCAGCTGGCATAGTTATTATTCCACACATAAGGATAGTAACAAACAGAAGTTAAAACCCAGAAATTCCAATCTTTGTTTATTTCCTCCTGCTGTAATTCCTTTCCAAACGGAAATAGCAGATGTAACTATCTTTCAATACCCACGTCAGGTAATGGTGTGCATATAAATCTTACCTAAGGGTAATTCAGGTGGTTTTTTCCCACCTGCTGTGTATTTGCCATGTGATCTTAGCTAAGATTTTTATTTTCAGCCAATGTTTTCCATTTCTTTATGGTTGACAGACTTGTAATCTTACTCCTGCTTTTGAATTACCCAACTTCCTGAACTACATTTTCTTTGAAACTTTAATATTGTAGTCTAATAAGGCTCACTGACAATCAGTATTTGTCAATATTGGTTCATTCTCTTTGCACTGTAATCCCAAGTAAATTTTGTTTGTTCTTTCCCCCCACAGGTTTTCTGTGCTTCCTGCTGTAGCCTGAAATGTAAACTGTTATACATGGACAGAAAGGAAGCTAGAGTGTGTGTAATCTGCCATTCAGTCCTAATGAATGGTAAGTATTAAAACAGGTTGATTTCATAGTGATTGAGACAGAACAAGGGAATTCCTATGAAAAGACTTTTTCCCTTTGCCTTTCTTTACAAGTTGCTCGTTTTCTCAAATGTTATAACTTTAACTGAAAATATTTAGCCAAATTTCCATGTTTTGAAAGTATCTTAGCATTTCAGAATTCCTGTGCCTAATTTAATGAATGAATGCTAAAGCCAGGTAAGTTTTCCAGGAATAAAGGAAGTTCTCTGGCAATCTGGTGCAGGTAGTTATTTGCATTCCTATAAAATAACCAGGATGAGGTGGGAATGGGGAGCTTTTGATCACCAGATGATGAGATGTTAAAACTGGGCTGAGATTTTCCTTTTAAGAGAAGCTATCTCTTTCTAAGGAAGAACTTAATAACTTATGCATTCTTATCAGCACCTTGTTTCATTCATTTTGTTGAAAATAACTATTTTAGCATCTAGGACCAAGTAAAAAATTACATTTTAAAAGTTCATTTATCTCCTTAATGCTACTTAGATTTGCTATGAGAATAAAGGTTTAGAATCTAGTTGTTATGTGATAAAATAATATGGCCGGGGAAAGTAAATAAAACTTATCCAGTGTTCATCTTTTGCTGGACTGGAAATGATTTTAAGGGCATATTAGTTAAAAACCCTGAGTATTCTTGTAAAAAGATATACTAAAATTGTTCAGTTCATGGTATTTTCTCTTTGAATGCATCTTTGTACAGTTGCTGGAACAATTACTAGACATAAAATGTTGAACTTGCACACCAGTGCTACCTGTGCCAGGATAGCGTGCCTCCTGGAGGCTGGAACTTATCTGCTCTGAGACCCCTCCTGCTCTGTCTGTCTGCATTGCTCATAGTGATGTTTTCCTGTTGCTGGCTTATTAACCTATTGCATGACAGTTAATCTGATCTGTTCTAATTTCCTATGATCTACCCAGTTTCCTCCCATTTCTGAATTCTTATAATTTTGATCAAATATGAATCATTCTCTCCACTCTTAAGGGTTACTTTTTAAATAGTAGTTATTTCACTTGGTTGCTCAAATGATGATTTTTATTCTGCTGCTTTCATTTTCGGGCACATATTCACAGAGAAGAGCATGCTGCTTAATTATAGTACCTAATAGCTCTTTTATTTGATGAGATCTTCCAACTTGATAGCTAATTTTTTTTTAACTTGGCATAGCTAAAGATGAAGGAAATGGCAGAGGATTCACATGGAATACTTACTTTTTATTAAGCCAAGGAGGCCCTTAACAGGGGATCCTAAGGTAATCCACTTTTCCTGGTTTTTCCAGCGTCTTTCCTCTCGCATGGCTTAGCCTGGTCTTTTTCTGAATATTTAATTTGATGCTTTTCAGTGTTCCCTATCCCTTTTTCCCTTTCTCCTTTTCTCTTCCTCCCTCTCCTGCCAGTGCTTCCAAAGGAACATAGCTTTTGTTACTAGCCTTGTCTTGCAGTTTGGAGGCAATAAGTATTCAGAATCTTATGGATCATTCTTTTATGTTGAATGAGATTTTTGAAAGGATGCTTAAAAAGTGGGTGACTTCTGTTTCTGGACATGTGGTATTACCTGAACCTAGAAGATAAAACTTGATATCTTTTATTTCTGATGCACCTTTCATCCTATTTGCTTTAAAGGCAATAGGTGATGTTTCACTATTTACTAAAATTATAGGGTACACAGAATCTTAATGTATTTGTGATCTTTTATATTGGTTGATCACACTTACATGATATTGGCACATTTTCATGTTCAAATAGGTCCTGTGCTTTTGAGACACACCAAAGATGTGAAATGGTTGTTACTGATGGATACTTTTATACAGGGTGATGATTACATAAAAGCAGAATTCAGAAAAATATTGAGATGTGTTCTCCTGAGCCTTAGGCTTTAGAAATTTTTAATGAGATTTTATTTTAACTAAGAGCCTTAAAAGTTTAGAAATGAAACTTAAAATTGTACGGTAGATTTATGCTATTATTATAGCCCAAGTTTGCTTTTGATAGAACTTTATAAAATGCATTAAGTATTAAAACAAATGAAAAAATGTCTAAATGCTATCCCAGTTTCAAATTCTTAAAGTTTGAGGTTGTTTCACTCCCTCTTAAGGAAATGTTTGGTCTCCTATAAAGAAGCCAGGCTCTAAGCTTTAACTCAGACTGATCTCTAATCAGTCTCTCAGAAGTATCCTATAATTCTTCTTTTTTAAATCACATTATTCTTACTTGCTCCAACCAAATAGTTTACTTGGCTAAATGGTCTCCTTTATTACATAAAATCACCTATCTCTTTAATACCTTCACTAGCTGGAAAAGAGACATACTATGAGTATTAATTAGGAGAAGCTGCATTATTTATCCAATATTGTGGAGGTCTTGATGTCCATATTTTGCAATCCATTCACATTGATTGTGTCTGTATTTGCTTTAGCTCAAGCCTGGGAGAACATGATGAGTGCATCAAGCCAGAGCCCTAACCCTAACAATCCTGCTGAATACTGTTCTACTATCCCTCCCTTGCAGCAAGCTCAGGCCTCAGGAGCTCTGAGCTCTCCACCTCCCACTGTGATGGTACCTGTGGGAGTTTTAAAGCACCCTGGAGCAGAAGGTAGGGGATCATGTGCTATTCTGTCTCTCTTTCCTCACGAAGTTCCTCTGAAAAGGTGCTGATATGACTTTACAGCACAAGTCTTAAAAAACACTGCAGATAAGTCTCTTTGGGTGGTTATTAAAATGCAACAAGGTGAGAAATGTGTCAAGACTATTCAAGACTATTTCTGGGCAAGTAGAGAATAATATTGTGTTGCTTGGTATTTTAGAGGTACCTCAGAATATATGTCAGTCTCCTCTCCAACTTAAGAATGGAGTAGTTACACTGCTTGTCCTTAAAAAGAGGTGCCGAATTTGAAGTCAGTCGGTAAATTCCTAGCCTACCTCATGCTACCTTAATGTTCTTTGTAGGAGTTTAGTAAGTGATAAAAATGAGAGTTCTTCTTTCTGACCAGCTCATTCAAGTATTGCTTTTTGGAGTATACATTGCCATTTTCTCTTTTCATTTTTAATCTGTCCATATAAAAATATGAACATTTTTGTGTTAGGCACATAGACTTTAAATCTAGAACTTTAATTCTGATTATATCATATGATAGGTAGAAAATTACAGGCTAAACTTACGTTGGTTTGTATCTTTATGATTATGATATTGTCAGATGAAAGACACTGTAAGTGCAGGAGATTATGAATAGTAAAAGTAAAATTTATTTTCTTAAAATGATCTTGTCAAGTTTCCCTTGATAATTAAAATCAGTCTTCCTTCATTAATTTTATCTTTTCATCTATTAATATTCCCTTCCCCTTGTCAAATAACCCACCTCCCCTTTTGAAGATCATAGACTTCTATTGACATTATCATACTCTTCCCCATTTTTTCTCTTTTCAGATCATCCCTTAGTTATACTCCTTGTATTTTTATGAATTTAGGCTTTCTTAAATCTTTATTCTCTTCATTTGTTGTTTTTGTTGTTCTTCCCTAGTCTCTGTGTATTTTGGCTGTTTGAATTGATTTCCAAAACTGGACTTAAAGGGATCATTTCATTAGGCTCAGTTTTCCAGCCTTTTCCCTGTCTTTTTGCTAAAATACAAATTACTTTTGCACTGCCAGATCAGTCTTTTTCTTCTTCAGTTACACTTCAGGCAATGATCTGGTCAGTTTGCTTCCCAATTCTTACATATCTGTGCCAGCTCTTCCGTTATAAATTAATTATTCTTTAACATTCTTCAGGGCATCTTTTGCCCTTTAAAAGTACCATATCACTTTACCAGATGTTTAATTTCTTTGGAAACCTCATACCTTTAGAAAATGTGAATGTCTATTTCTTTTTTCCCCCTGCTATTAATTTATTTCTGAGGCACTTGAACACTTTCCTTAGTTTCTCTGTCAGTGATACAGGACTGAGTATGTGACATAATCGTAGATGTGTTTAAGAACTCTTAATATTTCAAAGCAAAGTATTTTATATCTTTGCATATAAGTTAAAGAAGTAAAAAATATATTTAAATTTGTATTTTAAATTCATTTATAACCAGTTTTATACAGTTAACGTTTCTGATGTTTCTGATTGTAAGTTGCTAAGTAGTGATTTCTTTGTACATCTGGAATTGGTGACCCTCTCTTCTTTGATGTTAGAAAACCTTCCAATGTCACATTGATGCCTGTTTTATTTTTCTGGCCCCTCAAGTGGCTCAGCCCAGAGAGCAGAGACGAGTTTGGTTTGCTGATGGGATCTTGCCCAATGGAGAAGTTGCTGATGCAGCCAAATTGACGATGAATGGAACTTCCTCTGCAGGAACCCTGGCTGTGTCACATGACCCAGTCAAGCCAGTAACTACCAGTCCTCTACCAGCAGAGGTAAGAAAACAAAACAGCAATTAAAATTGCATAGCTACTTTACTCAGCATTGTGCTGCCTCAGTTGCCTTTTTCTATGTTGAGTTACTTTTGTGTGGAATCCCATAGGTTTTGGATACAACTTAGTGTATATGTGCACATTTATGGATAACGTAAATGTGGCAAAAGTCAGCTGTTCTTCTTTGCTCTCTATTTAGAAGTTTTTCACGAGAAAGGTTCTTAATGAAGATTGTTCTCAGATGAGCTCAGGTGCTCCACTGTAGCTAGTAGTCAGGCTGTAGGGAATTCTGTCCCCTTGCTACAGTGATTTTTAAAGCGTGTTCCCCAGGTTCTGTGGCAGCCTCTCAGGAGTGCCATGGTGAGGAAGACCAGGCAACATGAATGGGGCTGAGGAGCTTAGTTGAAAATCCTGACTTATCAGCATCCCCTACCAGAGTGGTATAGTTGTTACACTTGTTGAACCTATACTGACATATCATAATCAACCCAAGTCCACCTTTTACATTATGATTGGATACTTTTTTTCTTTTTTGTTTGAGACAGAATCTCACTCCGTTGCCCAAGCAGTGGTATGATCTTGGCTCACTGCAATCTCTACCTCCTGGGTTCAAGCAATTCTTCTGTCTCAGGCTTCCAAGTAGGTGGGATTACAGGTGCCAAGTAGGTGGGATTACCATGCCTGGCTAATTTTTGTATTTTTAATAGAGACAGGGTTTCACCATGTTGCCCAGGCTGGGTCTCGAACTCCTTGGCAACATGGTGATCCACCTACCTCAGCCTCCCAAAGTGCTGGGATTACAAGTGTGAGCCACCACACCCTACCAAGATTGGATAAAATTTTTACTCCAGATGTTTTCATAGAATTGTTAGTTACTAATTATTTATATTAATGATAAGTTACTAATTATATTAATAAGTAATATTTTTTTTCAGACATTTACATCCTATATAATTTGCGGGTTTTCTGCCATTACCGTGGCAGAAAATAAAAATAATAATAATAATTTGTGGGTTAAATTGCATGTTGTTAAGATTACATTTTTTGACATGCAGAGCTAAATTACCTGTTTGATGAGTTATTGAACCATGTAATATCTATCTTCAAATATTTCTACTTTTTGAATTTTTCTATGGCTACAGAGTGTGACAGCCAGAACTATGTCTTATCCTTCTTTGAGTCACCACAGTGACATTGTCAAGAAAGTTTTTTCTTTATTTTCCCCCAAATGGTTTTTTTGTTTGTTTGATTTGGTTTTTTTTGACACAAGGTCTCACTCGGTTGCTCAGGCTGCAGTATAGTGCTGCAAACATGGGTCACTGCAGCCTTAACATCCCAGGCTCAGGTGATCCTCCTGCCACAAATAGTTCTTCCCCAAATAGCTGGGACTATAGACAAGCCTGGCCACAACTGTTTATTTGGAAAAAAATTCAACCTACAGAAAAGCTGCATGAATAGTACAGTGAATACCCATATACTCTTCACCTATCTTCATCAGCTGTACCATTTTGCCACATTTACTGTACCACTTCACACTACACACACTTTTTTAAATGACCTATTTAAAGATTGGTTGCACTTCACCACTTAATAATTCAGCTTGTGCACCCTAAGAAAAGTCATTTCCTTGTCTAACCGCAATGCAATTATCACATGAGAAGGAAACTTAACATATAATTCTGTTATCTATAATCTATATTCAGATTTCCCCAATTGTCCCAATAATGTTCTTTATAGCTTTCATTTATATATGTGTGTGTGTGTGTGCAGATATATTAAATATTTTTTAAAATAAAATTTATTTTTAAAAATCAAAATCTCATTAAGGATCACAGTTGCATTTAGTTGTCATATTTATTTGGTTTGCTTTAATCTTGAACAGTTCTCTTTTTTAGTTTTTATATCACTAATGTTGAAGTATTTGGGCCATGTTTTACATGATACTCTCAATTTGTATTTGATTTTCTTTCCCCATGATTAGTTTCAGATTAAACATTTTTTGGCAGTAATGATAATCCTACATATAAGTGAGGGTGATTTCTTAGAGAATCACATCAAGAAGTATTAGTTTAGGTTGGGTGCAGTGGCTCACGTCTGTAATTTCAGCACTTTGAGGGAGGCCAAGGTAGGAGGATTGCCTGAGCCCAGGAATTTGAGACCAGCTTGGGCAACATAGTGAGACTCTGTCTCTACAAAAAATTTAAAAATTAGCTAGCCATGATGGCATGCCTGTAGTCCAGCTACTCAGAAGATTCAGGCAGGAGGGTGATGATTTTTTTCTTTCTATTAAATTTCCTATCTTTTTGTTTGTTTGATGGGTTCTTAAACTGTAAATATTTTTGAAAAAATGAGGAAGGTCTAGTGAGTGAATGTTATAGGGAAACAATTTTCTGCTCATTATAAGCAAGCTAAGCCACATTATTTTGTGCTCTTACATTGTGTAACACTCTAATATTTATGTGGTAAATGAGAGAAAACAAACTCTTCAATGGCAGACTAGAAAATATTAATATTTTTCATATTTTTATGGTCTAGTAGAGTGCCTGGCACTTAACAAGTGCCCAATAAATGAAGTAAATGCCTTTTTTATTTGTTTTTTTGAGACAGAGTCTCGCTCTGTCGCCAGGCTGGGGTGTAGTGGCGTGATCTTGGCTCACTGCAACCTCTGCCTCTCGGATTCAAGTGATTGTCCTGCCTCAGCCTCCTAAGTAGGTGGAACTACAGGCATGCACCACCACAGCCAACTAAGTTTTATATTTTTAGTAGAGACAGGGTTTCAACATGTTGGCCAGGATGGTCTTGATCTCTTGACCTCGTGATCCACCATGTGCAGCTCTTTTTTTTTTTTTTTTTTTTTTAATACTTTAAGTTCTGGGATACATGTGTAGAACTTGTAGGTTTGTTACATAGGTATACATGTGCAATGGTGGTTTGCTGCAACCATCAACCCATCATCTAGGTTTTAAGCCCTGCAGTAAATGCCTCTTTACAGAAAGTATTTAAGTAGAGGCCAACTGACCACTTCTTAAGATATTGAAAGGAGAGTATTTGCACCATTCAATAGTAGGTTAGGATAGATTACTTTATTTTCTGTACCAGGCCTTCAAATCAGTTAATAATGGTTTGCCAGTAAAATTTTATAAAGTTCCTATATGATGCCATACTGGAAAATTTTAGAAATCCTGCTAAAAACATATAGTCCTAAAAAAAAACTTTGTCCTAAGTAGGGACAAAAGAATGGAAAAACATGGGCATATTTATTTTGTTTTATTTTATTCTTTTTTTGAGACAGTTTTGCTCTTGTTGCCCAGGCTGGAGTGCAGCGGCGCTATTTCAGCTCACTGCAGCTTCCGCCTCCCTAGCTTGAGTGATTCTCCTGCCTCAGCCTCCCGAGTAGCTGGCCTTAGAAGTACCCACTATTATACTTAGCTAATTTTGTACTTTTCATAGAGACAGTGTTTCACCATGTTGACAAGGCTGGTCTTGAATTCCTGACCTCAGGTGATCTGCCTCCCTTGGCCTCCCAAAGCGCTTTGATTACAGGTGTGAGCCACCGTGTTCAGCCATATTCTGAAGAAATAGTTTTAATGTTTGTTCAGGTATAAAATACTTACGTAGCAAAATGCTTAACTAAGGAGCACTAATCCTTAGGAAGCAATTTGATGAATGTATACATGTTATATATAATGGTTTTTTATATATTTTACATACACACACACACACACACACACACACACACACACACACACACACACACACACACACACACAATATTTAACCACCATCCAGCTGAAGATACAGAACATCTCCAGCACTCCATAAGGTTTCCTCATGCACTTTTTCTGTCAGTACCTTCCCATTTCTTCAAGGTAACCATTGTTCTCACTTCTGTCCCTCCAGATTAGTTTTGCTCATTCTTGAATTCACATAAATGGAAACAATAGTATGTAATGTTTTGTGTTTAGCTTTTTAAGCTCAACCTAATATTTATGAGATTTATGCATATTGTTGTATGCATCCAAAGTACATTTCTTATTGCTGAGTTGTATTCCATTGTGTAG
Organism: Sapajus apella; assembly: GCF_009761245.1. Taxonomy (NCBI): domain Eukaryota; kingdom Metazoa; phylum Chordata; class Mammalia; order Primates; family Cebidae; genus Sapajus; species Sapajus apella. The sequence goes on along the minus strand of NW_022436976.1, from coordinate 33,515,132 downwards.
ATATGCCATAATTTATGTTATATTCTCCTGTTAGTGGTCACTTGAATTCTTTCTAGTTTTTGACTATTATGAAGGAAGCTGTTAGGAATTTTTTTTTTTTTTTGAGTCTCACTCTGTTGCCCAGGCTGGAATGCAGTGGCATGATCTCAGCTTACTGCAACCTCCACCTCCCAGGTTCAACCAGTTCTCCTGCCTCAGCCTCCCAAGTAGCTGGGGTTACAGACTCATGCCAGCTAATTTTTATGTTTTTTGTAGAGACAGGGTTTCACTATGTTGGCCAGGCTGATCTTGAACTCCTGACCTTAAGTGATCTGCCTGCCTTGGCCTCCCAAAGAGCTGAGGTTATAGGCATGAGCCACTGCAACTGGCTGTATGAATACCCTTATACACATTTAAAACAAGTTTTAAATATTTTTCTTTTAACTTTTTTTTTTTTTTTGGAGATGGAGTTTTGCTGTTGTTGCCCAGGCTGGAGTGCCGTGGTGCAATCTTAGCTTACCGCAACCTCTACCTCCTGGGTCTAAGCAATTCTCCTGCCTCAACCTCCCAAGTAGCTGAGATTACGGGCTTGCACCACCACACTCGGCTAACTTTTGTATTATTAGTAGAGATGGGGTTTCACCATGGTGGCCAGGCTGATCTTGAGCAGCTGACCTGAAGTGATCCATCTGCCTTGATCTCTCAAAGTGCTGGGATTGCAGGTGTGAGTCACCATGCCCAGCCTCTCTGAACTCTTTAAAAGCTTCTATTTCATGTTCATGTTACAGAGAATATACATCTGTGTAGTGTGGGAAATAAAAGAAAAAAAGTTACAGATAATATAGAGAGGAAAGCACCATTTTAATAGATATTTGAGCACGTTCTATTTAATAATTAAGTGGATTTAATGCCAACAAACATGTTTTACAACTGTATACTTCATTAAATGTAACTAATGTGATTTGCCTATGAATGCAAAGAAAAATGAACCTCAATTTTTATTTTACTACATAGTAAATGGAAATGACATTTTAATCTCTGTATTTTATGTTGTTTTTCCCTTTTTATTAAGATAAAGTATTAATATATATAACATACAATTTACAATTTTAACAATTTTTAAGTGAACCATTCATTGGCATCAAGCACATTTATATTGTTGTGCAACCATCACCACTATTTACAAAGTTAATTTTTTTTTTTTTTTTTTGAGACAAAGTCTTGCTCTGTCACCAGGCTGGAGTGCAGTGGCGAGATCTTGGCTCACTGCATCCTCTGCTTCCTGGGTTCAAGCAATTCTCCTGACTCAGCCTCCTGAGTAGCTGAGACTACAGGCGCTTGCTAAGTTTTTGTATTTTTAGCAGAGGCAGGGTTTCACTGTGTTAGCCAGGATGGTCTTGATCTCCTGACCTCATGATCCACCCACCTTGGCCTCCCAAAGTACTGGGATTACAGGGGTGAGCCACCGTGCCCGGCCCAAAGTTAATTTTTAAAAGCAATATAAATTAGACTTTAAGTAGATCCCAAGATATTAAATATTAAGAAATTATCAAATAATATTGAAATTTTGTTTCTGTTGCCACTACAGTTTTTAAAAAATAGTTTTGTGGCAAAAGAAACCTGGGTAAAGGAAGCTTTAATGCAGTTTATAAGACCTCTTCTCTCATTACCATAATTTGGTGATACTAAAAGGAGAAATCTGTACATTTGAAAACATTTTCGTAGTATAGGCCTAGTTTGTTTGTTTTTTTTAAACCACGGGTTAATGAACATTTTGTGCTACCTTTCAAAATGTATGAATTTCAAATTTTCACTTACATTCCTATTTATATTTCTAATTATGTTCTGCCAAAGTCTTGAATTCTCTGTAGTACTCACTTTGTTTTGCTTTTCCTAGACGGATATTTCTCTATTCTCTGGGAATATAACTCAGGTTGGAAGTCCTGTCGGAAGTGCAATGAACCTTATTCCTGAAGATGGCCTTCCTCCTATTCTCATCTCCACTGGTGTAAAAGGAGGTATGTGGACTACATATTTAAACAGGGATAGTTCTATCTGCCAAATGTTACCTTCTAATTAAGGGTGAGAGACAGAATTTGAGTAACATTTACCTTTCTCCTATCCAGCAAAACAAACAACTACCCCAATACTATGAAAACAGTTGTTGCTGTTATTATTTTAGAGCAGATGCTTATGTTTTTATATTATTATATTGTTTTCGTTTTTTGAATGGCTATAATATTGTTATAATGTAAATGTAGTTTACCAGCACTTTTAAAAACTATTTCAAAGCACATAATATTCTGAAGGATTGCTTGTGATTTAGGATGAACCCACCCTGATACAGTCATTATTTTAGCTTTTTGTTTTGAAGTAGGATATACATTCAGAAAGAACATAGAGTAAGCGTGAAAAGCACTGAATTTAAATGGTAATTTTACTGTTAAAAATATTTTTAGGGAATCCTGGTAAGAAGTAAAGTTACTATCTAATCAAAATAATGCTTAATACTATGTGAAAATTTATTTTGATTGTTTTTAACTTTTATTTTAGATTCAAAGGGTACATGTGCAGGTCTGTTACATGGATATATTGCATGATGCTGAGGTTTTGGGTATGATTGATCCTGTCACCCAGGTAGTGAGCATAGTACCCAATGGGTAATTTTTTTTTTTTTTTTTTTTTTTTTTGAGACAGTCTCTTTTCAGTCTGCCACTGATGGACACTTAGGTTGATTGCATGTCTTTGTTATTGTGAATAGTGCTGCAGTGAACATACAAGCACATGTGTCTTTTTGATAGAACAATTTATCTTCTTTTGGATATATACTCAGTAATGGGATTGCTGGGTTGAATGGTAGTTCTCTTTTAAGTTATTTGAGAAATCTCCAAACTGCTTGCTGCAGTGGCTAAACTAACTTAATTTCTATTAACAGTGTATACATGTCCCCTTTTTCTCCACAGCCTCACCAGAATCTATTGTTTTTTGACTTTTTAATAATAGCAGCTCTGAATGATATGAAGTGGTATCTCATTGTGGTTTTGATTTGCATTTCTCTGATGATTAGGGTAAAATTTTATTGCTGACATATATGGATCTGTATACAATTACAACATTTTCAGTAGATGGCTTATTAATAACCTCTCCTGAACTTTGTCGTAGGCTTTTACCTGGTCTCCTTGCCTTCAGTCTTCCTCTTCGTCATTTTATCTTCCACACTGTTGCTAGTTATGTTTTTAAACATAGATATTATCTTATGTTCCCTTTACTTAGAAATATTTAATGGATTCCCAACACCTTTAGTGTAAATTACTTATACTGTTTCTTTTTTTTCTTTTCTTTTTTTTTTTTGAGACTCTTGCCCATGCTGGAGTACAATGGTGCGATCTTGTCTCATGACAGCCCCCACATTTTGGGTTCAAGGGAGTCTCCTGCCTCAGCCTCCCAGGTAGCTGGGACTTTGCACCACCATGCCTGGCTAATTTTTGTATTTTTAGTAGAGACAGGTTTCACTGTGTTGAGCAGGCTGGTCTTGAACTCTGGACTTTGTGATCCACCAGCCTCGGCCTCACAAAGTGCTGGAATTACAGAGGTGAGCCACCGCGCCCAGCCTGACAATGTTTCTTACAACCTTATCTCAGCTTGTCTTTCCAGCCATTTATTATCAACTTTATTTCCAGCCATTCCCTAGCACCTTACGTGTATACTGCAGATTATTTGCTATTTTTTGAATATTTACTTTTAATTGTTTTGTACATTTTCTTATGCTGTGGAATAATGGGAAAGAATGGACTTCAGAATTGAACAAACCTGATTTTTAATGCCAGTACCATTCCATTCTAGCAGTGTGATCCAATTGGCAAGTCATTCATCTTCTCTGAATTTGTTTCCTAGTCTTTTTTTTTTTTTAATTACATAACTACACCTACTTAAGAGTCATCATGGGTATTAAGTTAGATATTATACCTGTAAGAATATACCAAGAAAGTATCTAGCATAAAGTAGGCATGTAATTAATATTTTCCATTTCTTCCTTTCTTCTGCCTAGAATACCCCTCTCTACTGTAGACTTCCGAAGAACTCCTCGGCCTTTTAAAATCCAGCTTAATGGTTAACTCTTCCCTGAATCCTTACCTGGGCTGCTTAGAACATAGTGTTTTGCTTCCTTATCTCTGTTCTAATAGCAGTTCCTATAGACTGTTGGCTGCATTAACACTTTTTCTCATTGCAGTTTCAATATTATATTTTCAGATGTTATTCTTTCACTTAGACTATGAATTATTTATCTTATTTCATGCTGTGTTTACTGCTCCTTGCATGGTGCTAGACCCATAGTAGGCTCTCAGCAAATACTGACTGTCTATATTGTACTATCAAATGCAGCTATGTCCCAGATAGTTAGCAGTGAACTTTCACATACAATTAAGCATTCTTTTGATTGCATAATGCCTTTGCTCATTTACCAGGACCCTGTAAAAATATCTATTGTTAGTAAAATTGCTGCTTAGGGTTCAGATTTTTATTTTAATAAATCTTAGATTAACAAGGAAATAAATTGGCCTATTCTGTTGTTAAAAAATGTCAGATTGCAGGATTCTATTTTCATAAAAAGTTACATCCATTAAATCTAATTGTCAAAACTTCTACCAAGAAAGAACAGTTAATTATCTATATTACTTAATTAAACTGTATTACTGCCTCTTCACCAAAATTTTGCAGCTTTTTATTCCAGTGGGATGACTTTATTTAAAAAATATTAAACTCAGGATTTCTCTTTCCAGTAGTTTTTTTTTTTTTTTTTTTTTTTTTGAGATAGAGTTTTGCTCTGTCGACCTGGCTGGAGTGCAGTGGCACAATCTGGGCTGGCTGCAACCTCCACTTCCTGGGTTCAAGGAATTCTCCTGCCTCAGCTTCTTAAGTAGCTGGGATAACAGGCCTGCCCACGCCCGGCTAATTTTTGTATTTTTAGTAGAGACAGAGTTTCACCATGTTGGCCAGGCTGGTCTCAAACTCCTGACCTTCCGCCGACCTTGGCCTCCCAAAGTGCTGGGATTACAGGCATGAGCCACCATGCCCGGCCTAAATACTTTTATTAATGGGGTAGATATTTCCCACTGCAGCCAAAAAATCAATTTTTAAATTTCCATTAGAAAATGGCAAATGATGTTACTTTGTTCTACCTGACTGTCCCTCAAAGATGCATGTTAGGTATAAGACCAACTAAGCAACATTCACCTTTTAGGTTTTCAATTCCTTTCCCATATCTCTAGATTCTACAATGATTATTACACATGATTTGACTTCAAGCACAAAGGATCACTGTCATTCAAAATGAGGTGCTGAAGCACATACTGTGCTTCCAGAGATTAAATGGGAAGAGTTACATTCAGTATTAACATGTCATGTTCAGAATCTTATGTGTGATTTACTGGAGATTTTAGTGATATATGTACTAAACTCTTGAATTATACTTAAAGGAATTGTTTTATGAAGCCAGTTGCGTATGATACTTTTATTTTGTAGGTTCATTTTTTAAAGTTTAAGTTTTTAATTGTCAAAAATCTCAAACAGTACAAAAGATCATGCAGTAAAAAGGTCATACAGTAGAAGGGCTCTCTTTCTACCCCAACTGTTCGATATCTTTTCCAGAGGTAACTAGTATATTATCACTTTCTTGTATATCATGAGTTATTTTAAATGCTGTTCTCGAACATCTAGTATGTGAAATTCTTGTTATAATAGTTGGAAAATTTTTACTAAATAGAAAGGTAGGGCCAGGCATGGTGGCTTACACTTGCAATCCCAGCACTTTGGGAGGCCAAGGTGGGTGGATCACCTGAGGTCAGGAGTTTGAGATCAGCCTGATCAACATGGAGAAACCCCATCTCTACTAAAAATACAAAATTAGCCAGGCGTGGTGGCACATGCCTGTAATCCCACCTATTTGGGAGGCTGAGACAGGAGAATCGCTTGAATTTAGGAAGTGGAGTTTGCGGTGAGCCAAGGTTTTGCCATTGCACTCCAGCCTGGGCAGCAAGAGCAAAACTCCATCTCAAAAAAAAAAAAAAAGGAAGAACGGTAGACTGGGGCACAAACCAATCTGGGGAAAGGTCTATACACAGGACATTATCATCCAAAGTGGACTTTGGGACCACTCAAATGGTCACTTTTGAGAGTAAAAGGGGGCACTATTAACATGATACTGGGGCAGCAGGTACAAACCATGCTCTGTATGCACCTATTGATAAATCAAATGCATGTGTCTTTTCTGTGAATAATTAGCTCATTTCTCCATCTGATCTCTTTCTTGGTTTGTCCTTTTAACCAATCTATTACATTCTTTTTTCCCCTTACAGACTATGCTGTGGAAGAGAAACCATCACAGATTTCAGTAATGCAGCAGTTGGAGGATGGTGGTCCTGACCCACTTGTATTTGTTTTAAATGCAAATTTGTTGTCAATGGTTAAAATTGTAAATTGTAAGTTATAAATTCCTAAAAATTAAAATCAGATGCTTTACTGACTCATAGATAGTAAATAAAACTTTCAGATTTATTTCACACAAGTATTTTTAATATAACCACATCTTACTGAACACTGAGTTCTGAAAAAGTTGGTTTGTATTAAATAATATATCCTAGAGGACAGCTGTGGAACTAACTGAAACTTTCACATTTAATTACGGGGTGAGGTAGGTGAATTCTCCATGGAGGAAAGCCAAACAAATCTTGAACTTAACTGAATTAAGTTCTTGAGATGAATATGTTAAACCATAACTTATCACCAGAACTGGTGGTAGATGAAGTATGCAGGTTACTCAAATAATTTACATGCTAGGTTTTAATCCCAGAGACCTCAATCATGGTATAAACCTTTATTTAGGAAAAGTGTTAACTAACACATAGTGAAGCTTCAATAACTCATAAACTGAGATTCAGAAGAAACTTCTGAATTCTTGGTGCTAGCATCATGAATGAGAAAGATGACAGTAACTCAGAATTTTTTGAGACAGAGTCACTTGTTACCCAGACTGGAGTGCAGTGGCATGCTCTCTGTTCACTGCAGCCTCCACCTCCTGAGTTCAAGCATTCCTCCCACATCAGCGTCCCAAGTAGCTGAGGCTATAGGTGCGTGCCACCATACCTGGCTAATTTTTTTGTATTTTTTATAGCGATGGGAGTCTCACCATGTTGCCCAGGCTGTTCTTGAACTCCTGAACTCAAGTGATCCACCTGCCTTGGTATCCCAAAGTGCTGGGATTACAGATGTGAGCCACCGTGCTGGCTAATAATTTTGAGAATTATTGAGAAAATGCATTTATCCTGAGTGAGTGTTAATAGGTAGTTTTGAAGGAAGGAACCTCTAGGGAACTGTCCTCCAGTTCTCCATGTGTACTTGAGTTGATTTTGGAAACCAGAAACATATACTAATTCCTTAGAAGTTCTATATTGATGAAATGTGGGTTTCTGGCTTTCTTGCTAATCACACTCATATGTTTGGCCAGTTACTGATACTTGCTACCTTTTCTTTAGGATCAGATTTAAAATTAATTTGCTTGAAATTTCAATTTTCCATATCCAGTTTATAAATTAGGCTTAGAAATTAGCTAACCTGCTGGGCATGGTGGCACGTGCCTATAGTCCCAGCTACTCGGGTGGCTGAGAGATCACTTGAGCCCAGGAGTTCTGGGCTGTAGTGCGCTATGCCAATTGGGTGTCCACACTAAGTTTGGCATCAATATGGTGACCTCCCCGGAGTGGGGGACCACCAGGTTCCAGCCACTGGCACAGGTTGGAAACGGAGCAGGTCAAAACTCCTGTGCTGATCAGTAGTGGGATCATGCCTGTGAATAGCCACTGCACTCCAGCCTGGGCAACAAGCAAGACTCTGTCTCTTAAAAAAAGAAAGAAAGAAAGAAATTAGCTAACCTAAGGCCAGGCACCATGGTGCACACCTATAGCCCCAGTACTTCAGGAGGCCAAGGCAAATGAATCACTTGAGCCCAGGAGTTCAAGACCAGCCTGGGCAACATGGTGAAACCCCATCTCTACTCAAAAAAAAAAAAAAAACACAAAAAAAACTGGGCATGATGACATGTTCCTGTAGTCCCAGCCACTCACGAGGCTGAGGTGGGAGGAGTTCTTGAGCCCAGGAGACGGAGGTTGCAGTAAACCAAGATCATGGCACTGCACTCCAACCTGGATGACAGAGCAAGACTCAAAAAAAAAAAAAAAAAAAAAAAGGAAAAAAATTAGATTCTTGAAGTTTAGACCATCATTAGGAATGTCCTGTTTAGGTACCCAAAGTAAAATAAAGATGTCTTTCTTTTTTTGATTTACATTTGTTTTGATTTACATGATGGTATTCATAGTTATATTTGAATCCTTTTTCAGTTCTTTTGGGGATCTCATTGTGTTGGGGCACCAAGAATAAAAGTGTCAAGGATTAAGCATTGTTTTTGACTACATATGGTTTCTGCTGTTCATATTCTCCATATAGCCTCAAAGTGAAGGAGTAGAACTAAGTAGTTGAGAAAACCCATCCTTTTCAGTAATTTTTACAGCAAGAAGCCAAGTAAAGTCATGTTGCTGATTATCTAGAATTTTCTCCCAGAAAGGACTATAGTTAAAATAGGTAGAATCTTTTGGTAATATATTAAATTTAATAAATATACATAAAAATATATTTTCTTTAGGTCTAACCTGAAGGCAGAGCTATACTATTGGCTCTATTGTAATTATTTCTAGCCTTACATAGGTAATTACTTCCTTTCGTGATGTGATTTTTTAAAATATAAAAATGGAAGACTATGTTCTTCAATCACTATGACTTATAATACGTAGTTTGGTTTTATTTTAGTATTAATAGAATGTTGCTTTTTTTAAATAATAGGAGTTAAAAGTTTTAAGTGCATTTTATTATTATTTATTTTACTTCCTTTTCAGTCATTTTTCTAAGTGTTTAGAAAAGAGCCAGAGGCACTAGCATGTTTTATTTTCTACAGTAGTTTTCTGGCTCAATGCAGTGACAGTTCACAGTTGAATTATACAGACTATGATCTATTTTAATCTTTGCTGTATTATAACATAGATTTCTATGCATCTTTTTTTAAGAATAGGATTGATAGGAATGTCTTTATTTTTATATTTTTATTCCATCTGTAGATGTGAACAGGAAGTGCTGGTGTTTCACAACCAAGGGAATGCATGCAGTGGGTCAGTCAGAGATAGTCATTCTTCTACAGTGTCTACCGGATGAAAAGTGTTTGCCAAAGGATATCTTTAATCACTTTGTGCAGCTTTATCGGGATGCTCTGGCAGGTGGGAATGCTTTGTGACTTAGTCTGCTCCCTTTGTAGATGGCAAAAAATTTTGAATTCAAATACAAAATAATAGTCTTAACTTTGGACTTAAGCATGGCAGGGGACTTTGATATTAGTGGCAAGTTAGAAATTTCCATGGTGTGAGGAAATGATAAATTTTAGTATTGTACCTGGTGTGGTTATTATTATTTTACAGAGGCTGGAATCAAAGCTGTAAGAGAATCTGGTGACCTAAATATAAGAATATTTTCTTTTCAGTGGAGGGGTCAGGATATTGGTACCTGGTAAAAGGAAGCATATTTGTAACCCTTTCTTGTTTCTTCAGTTAACAATATTTAATCATAGTGTAAATGCTAATGAATATTCAAATTTCAAAAACAGTAGCATAGATGACTTTATTATGGCTTCAAAATAAATTGTAAATATTAACTGTAGCAATTTAAAAGTAAAGGCATAGAGGTTAGAATTTTGGAAAGACTAAGGATATTAACATACAAAGAAACTAAGATTGAGAGAAAAGAAACATATTATTTCACATTACAGTTATTTATTATGACATTGTATTATTTGACATTACAAAGTCAGCCTCCCTTTGATTTAACAAATGAGGTAAAAAATGGTATAATTGAGCTGTTCTAATTTATTGTAACAGGAAGTCAGTATATGATATCTGTACTTGATAAATAAGTATTATTTGAGGAACAAAGCTTGGAGAGGGTGTGGGGGTGGCTGGGGTATTAAAACTATTTTCATGTATTATTTGATAATATTTCATACATATATTAAAACCATAAATTATTCAGACTTTCCATTGTGGGATTCTGTGCGAAAGACAGTATCCAGAATATAAAAGGCACTTTTGTGAGTGAAACTGTTCATTGCAACATTACCTAAATTTAACACAAAAATTCAGATGCAATCTAAATGCCTTATCTATAGGTGAAAAGTTTAATTTATGTGGTACTTATTAGATGTGTGCATCTTTTTGAGAACTTTTTTTGGCCATTAAAACTATTTATGAAAATAATGTAATAATATGGAAAATGCTCTTTAAATAAGTACAGAAGTAGGATATACATTGTATTTTTAATGTGATATAGATTATGCATAAAAGATTGTGCCTTTACATCTTAATTAGTCTCTACAATAATTTAGGTGTAACATTACATAGGGCAAAGTAATACACTGGAAACTGACCCCATAATACCTATGAAGTACCTTTTAGTGTTTACCCTGTTTGTTCCAAAATGAATAGGGCTAATCTGAAATCATCCAGGTCCTCCAGGCCACATAATACCCTGGAGCTGAATTTAGTTCTGGAAATAACCAGAAACTTTCACTTTTCTCCTCAATCTGAATGTATTCACATTTAAAAATTCTAGAAAAATGGCATTGGAGGTTCCAGTAATTGTAGGTTTGTGTGGGTTTTGAGAGGATGTCAGAGACTAGGGCATGGGAGGTTCATGAATGTCTTATTTAGGAGCCCATCCTTTATTCTGTAGGCAATGAAGAACCATTGAAAGAATTTGAGATGATGAGTGACATAATCAGATTTGCATTTTAGAAAGATGACTCTGGAAGCAATGTGAAAAATGGATCAAAGTCCGTGAGTCTGGTGGCAGTTAAGAAGCAATTTCAGGATAAGCAAATGTATATTCATACAGTAGAATATTGTTCAACAGTAAAAATGAACTAACTGCTGATGTACACAACAGCATGCATGAATCTCACAGACGTTAGGCTGAGCAAAAGCCAGGCACAAAAAAATACATATTGGATGATTCCATTTATATGATTCTCTGAAACAGACAAAATGAATCTGTGGTACTAGAAATTAGGCCAGTGTTTACCTTAAGTGAGGTGGGGTGCAGGTGCTGGAATTGACTATGGAGAGTCCCAGAAAACTTTCTGGGATGAAAGTTCTATATCTGGATTAGGATAGTGGTTACATGGATGTTTACCAAAACTCATTGAAATATACACTTAAAATCTATCACTTTCATAATATATAGCTTATACCTTAGTAAAATTTATTTTTAAAAAAGTTATTGCAGGAATCCAGCCAGAAATTAAGAAATTATTAGGATTTAACTTAAATAATTACAGTGGAAATAAAGAGTATTGGAGAGATATGAAAGATGTGGTGCCTCAATTCAAGATTTGGTAACTAAGCCGGGCGCGGTGGCTCAAGCCTGTAATCCCAGCACTTTGGGAGGCCGAGGCGGGTGGATCACGAGGTCAAGAGATCGAGACCACCCTGGTCAACATGGTGAAACCCCGTCTCTACTAAAACTACAAAAAAAATTAGCTGGGCATGGTGGCGCGTGCCTGTAATCCCAGCTACTCAGGAGGCTGAGGCAGGAGAATTGCCTGAACCCAGGAGACGGAGGTTGCGGTGAGCCAAGATCGCGCCATTGCACTCCAGCCTGGGTAACAAGAGCGAAACTCCGTCTCAAAAAAAAAAAAAAAAAGATTTGGTAACTAAATGGATATGACGGGTTAGAGGGGACAAGTCAAGGTTGGCCTTAGATTTCTTGTTTGAGCAACCTGAATGTGTGTTGATATTATTCATTGAGCTGATGAATAGACGAAGAACAGATTTGGCAGAGGAAAGGGAGTTCTTTGTTCAGTGTGCTGAATTTGAAATAATGATGTCAGATGTAACATGAAAATGGCAGATGAATATATGGGTATGGATCCCAGAAGATAGGTCTGAGTTAAAATGCATATTTGGGAGACACAGCTTTTATGTGCTAGTTGAGAATATGGTTTATATGGGATAGGCCAGTGTGAAGAGACTAGGACCGTAGGTAAAATCCTGGGAGATAGACATCCTCTCTCCACAAAGAGAGGATGTGAATTATTGCATGAATTATTAAATATGTTTAGCATAAATGGTTATATGTTTTCTCAAAGGATACTTATATGTCAGTTGAGTCCATTTTGAACTATTAAATTGCAAAAATTTTGAAAGAACAAAATACTTGGAACTGATTACAAGATAATAATGATACTCTAGGGTTGGACTATAGTACATCTGAGCCAAGTTAAAAATATTTTTTATAATGTAGGATAGGGACATGAACATATATTTATATATCTAAGGAAATAATATTTCAAAAGCATAAATGAAATGAAAGAGTTTTTCCTTGAATAGGAATCACTTCACAGCTCATCAAATATTGGGACTAGAAGGTTATTTTAGATAATTTAATATAAACTCTTTATTTTTTAGATAAGCAAAATCAGACCTAGAGGTGTTAATGGCTTGCCCAAATTATAGACCAAGTTGGTGGCAGAATTAGGACTGTAGCTCCCAGATCAGTATTCTTTACATTATGTCAGTTGCCTCTGTGTAATAATATATCAATTCTTAAAAACACAGATATATTAGCTGTATACTATACATATTAAGAATCCTATTTTTAGATAATCAGTATAGTAGCTCGATAAATTTCACTATAAATTTTTTAATAAGTAAAAACATATTTTGGGTGTTCTGAAACAGGGGTCCCCATCCCACAGACCATAGACTGGTATTGGTCTGTGGCCTGTTAGGAACCAGGCCACACAGCAAGAGGTGAGTGGCAGGCAAGCACATGAGGCTTCATTGTATTTATAGTTGCTTCCCATCGCTCCCGTTACCAATCTGAGCTCTGCTTCCTGTCAGATCAGCGGTGGTATTAGATTCTTATAGAAGTGCGAACCCTGTTGTGAACTGCGCATGTGAGGGATCTAGGTTGTGTGCTCCTTATGAGAATCTAATGCCTGATAACCTGTCACTGTCTCCCATCACCCCCAGATGGGACAGTCTAGTAGCAGGAAAACAAGCTCAGGGCTCCCACTGATTCTACATTATGATGAGTTGCATAATTATTTCATTATATATTACAATGTAATAATAATAGAAATAAGGTGTACAATAAATTTAATGTGCTTGAATCATCCAGAAACCATCTCCCTCCACTCCCTAGTCTGTGGAAAAATTGTCTTCCATAAAACCAGTCCCTGCTGCCAAAAAGGTTGGAGGCTGCTGTTCTAAAATGATCCCGGGCTGGGTGCGGTGGCTCACACCTGTAATCCCAGCACTTTGGGAGGCCGAGGCAGGATCACCTGAGGTCAGGAGTTCAAGACCAGCCTGGCCAACATGGTGAAACCCTACCTCTTCTAAAAATACAAAAAATTAGCTGGATGGGGTGGTGGGCACCTGTTATCCCAGCTACCCAGGAGGCTAAGGCAGGAGAATCTCTTGAACCCAGGAAATGGAGGTTGCAGTGGGCCCAGATCGCACTATTGCGCTCCATCCTGGGCAACAAGAGTGAGGCTCTGTCTCAAAAAAAAAAAAAAAAAATTATCCCGATTCATTATTTTTCTCTTCTGTGTAGCACATTGTGTAAATTGACAAATTATATCTTAAATTTCTCCTGAGTGTGAAACCTTGAATACTGTATCACTAGCTTAGGGTTATTCTGCCCTAAATCACTAGAAAAGCCTTAGGAGCTGTTGAATGAACTTTCTTTGTAATTTCCTGTGAATTTAAAAATCTAAACTACATATATTGAATAACAATATGTGTGTCATATATCTAGATATATCTATATGTGTGTCATACACAGTTGTTTTTGCATTCTACAGTGAAGGGAAACATAGTAATTTGTGTGAAATTACATTCTGAGAGTTTCAGAATGTAATTATGACATTCTGGTTATGACAGTGCCATTGGAGGTTCTAGATTATTTCTTCCTGGCTCCTATTCATTCCTCCATATTTTGTACCTGTTTTTTGCAAACAGTCTATTCAGTACATAGATTTGAATGAAATTGGACTTACATCTATCAGATTGTTATTTCTGGAGTTAACCTCTGGTTGCTTCCCTCTCTTACTCAAAAGCTACTTTGGCTTTGTGTTGCCTTTAGAATAAACTGTGCGCTGCAACATTCAATATTCTGCATGATCCGTTCCCATATTTTTGGTCTCTTTTCCCTCTAGTCATCTGTCTATACTTCCATTGTAGCCAAATGAAACATTTCTTGGTTCATTTTATATATATTCTGATGATTTCCCACTTCATGACCCATGATTATGCTACTCCCAACCATGCTATTTCCTATACCCCAACTGTCTCAATCCTATCAGTTGTTCCAAATCTTAAAGACCACTTTCTTCATAAGTTCTTCCTTGATGATCTTCCCAGACAGAAGTAATCTCTTCTTATCTCCCTTAATATTTTATTTTTAATATTTAATTAATTATTTATTTTGAGGCAGTCTTGCTCTGTCACCCAGGCTGGAGTGCAATGGTGTGATGTTGGCTCCCTGCAACCTCTGCCTCCCAGGTTCAAGTGATTTTCCTGCCTCAGCCTTCCAAGTAGTTGGGACTACAGGCACATGCCACCATACCAGGCTAAGTTTTGTATTTTAATAGAGACAGGGTTTCACCATGTCAGGCAGTCTGGTTTTGAACTCCCAGCGTCAGGTGATCCACTCGCCTTAGCCTCTCAAGGTGCTGAGATTACAGGTGTGAGCCACCACGTTCGGTCTAATCTTAGATTGTTAAGAAAGTACTTGGTATTGTTATGGTTTCAATGTTTTTCCACTCTAAAACTCATGTTGAAATTTAATTGCCATTATAACAGTATTCGTAGGTGGGCCCTTTAAGAGTTGATTAGGTCATGAGGGCTTTACCCTCATAGATGGGATTAGTATTGTTATAAAAGGAGGGGTTCATCCCCCTCTTGCTGTCTCTTTAGAAAGCTGGGGCAGGAGGATTGCTTGAGGCCAGGACTTTGAGACTAGCCTGGTCAACATAATGAGACCCCATCTCTACCAAAAAAAAAAAAAAAAATTAACTAGGCCTGATGGCACATCCCTGTAATCCCAGCTACTTGGGAGGCTGAGGTGAGTGGAGTCCTTGAGCTGAGGAGTTTGAGGCTATAGTGAGCTCTGATTGCACCACTGCATTCCAGCTTGAGCGACACAGTGAGACCCTGTCTTTAAAAATAATAATAACGTCATGTCATAGTTCATGTTTTTATTTTATTTTTCAAATTAATTCTGAACCTTTTGGTAAATTAAATTTATTGGGATTATGGTATTGTAGCTTTGCAAAGTAATTTTTCAACTGATGATAAAGTTATATGGAACTATTTATGAAGAAGTGATTTAAGACAAATATCTAACTTTTTTGAGCACTTAATATATGCTAAGCAGTGTATTTATTGCCTAGAACACTTTTATTTATTCTTAAATACAACTCAGATTCATACTGTTACTATTTGTATTGACATCTGAGGAAAATGAAACACAGTGAAGCCTAAGTAATTTAAGATCACACAGTTAGGTGGCAAGTGGCTGAATCCAGATTTAAACTCACCTGTGTCTTCTGTAAATCTCAAGTGTTGAACCGTAAGAAGTACTATAGTGTCTCTTGAGCTGTTTTTTTTTTTTTTTTTTTTAAGAGATAGGGTCTTGCTCTGTGACCCAGGCTGGGTATCAATGATGCCATTGTAGCTCACTCATTGCAGCCTTGATCTCCTGGGCCCAAGTGATCCTCCCTCCTCAACCTCCCAAGATGCTGGGATTATAGGCCTGAGCCACCTGACCTGGCTCCTCTTAAGCTTTTGTGATCAGTCACAGATACGCTATGAGGACACGACCTTTTACAAAGTACTCATACTTAACTGCAGTTTATTGCATTGCAAAGAACTCCAAGAAACTTTCTAAATTATTTTGATGGCTTGAGTTTTAGCCATATTAGCATTTAGAAATAGTATTTCTTGGCTGGGGGCAGTGCTGCTCACTCCTGTAATCCCAACACTTTGGTAAACTGAGGCCGACAGATCACTTGAGGTCATGAGTCCGAGACCAGCCTGGCCAACAATGGCTAAACCCGGACTCTGCTAAAAATACGAAAATTATCCAGGTGGCATGGTGTGCGCCTATAGTCCCAGCTACTCAGGAAGCTCAGGCAGGAAATTCACGTGAACCCAGGAGGCAGAGGTTTCAGTGAGCTGTGATTGCATCACTGCACTCCAGCCTGGGTGACAGAGTGAGACTCTGTCTCAAAAAAAAGAAATACTAGTATTTCTTGAAATAAATGAACCATTTGCTTGGAAATTGTTCCATTTGAATTGATGTGAGGATTAATAAATATGCTTTGAAACAAAAAGAAGCTATTGTCACATAGATATTTAAGTTATATTTGAATTGAATTTAAAGATGGCTGGCTAGTTGTAAGCATTTGAAAAGCAGTTTAAATTCCAAATTAAAGATGGAAAATTGTAAATTACTCTGTGTGTGTGTGTGTGTGTGTGTGTATATGTGTGTGTTTTGAGATGGAGTTTCGCTCTTGTTGCCCAGGCTGGAGTGCAATGGAGTGATCTCAGTTCACCACAACCTCTGTCTCGTGGGTTCAAGCGATTCTCCTGCTTCAACCTCCCTAGTATCTGGGATTACAGGCATGTGCCACCACAGCTGGCTGATTTTGTATTTTTATTAGAGATGGGGTTTCCCCATGTTGGTGAGGCTGGTCTCAAACTCCCAACTTTAGGTGATCTGCCCACCTTGGCCTCCCAAAGGGCTGGGATTACAGGCATGAGTCACCATGCCTGGCCTGTACCTGTCTATTTTTTGAAAGACTATGTGACATATAAAGACTAGGAGATGGAAAGATCTGTTTTCTAAGTTTTGCTTTGCCACTTATTTACCTCATGTCTTTTCAGAGTCACTTCACGTCTACCTCTAAGCCTCAGTTTCTTCATTTGTCAAATAAAACCCCAAATTTCAGGGAAATGGTACCTGTCCTGCTTACTTACTAGCACTGAGCTGATGATTACCTGATTAATGTCATGTAAAATTACTTTATAAACCACCGAGATAAAGCATTTAACATCTTTGCCAGGTTATTTAAACTCAGAAGCAAGATTTGGTGTCTATTTTAGTTATATGGATTATTCACTAGTCTTGGGGTATATATATAATTAGTTCTGTGGATTCACTGCATTGAATGCAGTCATCGAAAAGTACCTATATAAATTAGTACATAACAGACATGAGTTCAACAGCCTCAGATTAGGTCTTCAGATGAAAGCTTTTCTTTCTTTGTCATATTCTTATACCCACTGTTTTATTTTTGCCAGTATCTCCCCTTGTGCAGTGTTACTTGTTTGTAGATGAGATAGTAAATCAGTCATTATTGGTAATCTACATTTTTTTAAAAGAAAATAAAGGAAAAAAGATCTATTTTATAATGAGAGGGGACTTGGAATAATCTGAGTGTGATTGGGATGAAGAGAGTGTTAAATGGAAGAGGCAGAAAGGAAATCAGTATCTGTGGAAAACAACTAGAAATAGATTCTAGGCTCTAATAGGGAAATCGCAAAAGAATAATGAATGAATGTGTTGAGTACTAAGCCAACATATTTTTCACCTCTAAGCTAAATTTACTAGGACAGTCTTTGAAACATAAATGTAACACTGTTTACATTTATTAGTCAATTTTTGCTGCTATAGTGGAATACCACAGATTGCATAATGTATAATGAACAAAAATATATTTCCTACAGTTCTCATGGTGGCAAGTCCAAGATTGAGGGTTAGGCATCTGATGAGGACCTTTTTGCTGCATCATCCCATGGCAGAAGGGCAAATGGGATGGGGAAGAGAGAGAGAAAGAATGTGTATGTGCGTGAGGGCATGTGCACAAGGGAGGCCGAACTTGTCTTTTCATAACAAACCCACTCCCAGGATAACAGCATTAATCCAGTCACCTCTCATGAGGCCTTATCTCCTAGCACCAAGTTTCCAACATATGCTTTTGAGGGACATATTCAAACCATAGCATGCCATCGCTAGAGCTTTAGAGAAATGCTGTCATGCATTCTGCATTGTGGAGGGAAAGCATCTCTTTCTTCACCAAAGCTAGATAAAAAGATGAAAAAAAATGTTTTTCTCTTTGACAGATTATGTGTTTAATTTTGTATGAAGTGTTTTATATTATATTCTAAAATTCCAAGATCTAGGCGGGTGGTAAAGTGGCAGTGGTGACTTCGGGGATCTGATCTCCCTAAAGTTCCTGACACTCTATGCCTGATTCTGCAGTGGCTGCCAGAAAAAGATTTAAATTTATCTAAATCTTACTCTAGTATCTCTGAAATATTATATTTTGCTGATCAATATATATATTTGCATTAGAATAATAATAGTTATAATTTTTTGAGAATACACTGTTGCTGGTCCTGTTAAGCATTTTATAGATTTCCTATCATTTACTTTTTATAACACCTCTGGAATTTAATATAGTTTCTCCTCCTATTTTGCACGGATGTTGAGGCTCGGAAAAGTAACTTGCCCCAAATCCCACAATAGTGAATGATCAAACTGGCATTTAAACCCATATCTCTGGGACTCCACAATCTGCAATTTTTCTGTTCCAAAATGCCATACCACTACACTGATAGAACGATTGTCTCATTTTTATAGATCTGGCCCAGCAGCTTAATTGCGCAGCCAGACTTGGGTATTCCTGGAGCAAGAGTACTACCTCTAAACTACTAAATGTACTACCTTAAAAGTAAAATGTAGATGATAATGTTTAGGTGAACATGGCTTTTAGCCACAAAGCTTCTCTGAGTTTAATGGGGAGGCATTCCCTTCACTTGTGGATCCTACTGTCGGGATACCTACCCTCTAAAATCAAGGATGCAAAGACCCATAATCATTAAAAAAATAAACTCTAGTTTTCAGGAAAGATAAGCATTAATTTATCTCATGGAGATTGCTTCATTTGGTGTTATTGCTTTCAAAGCAGTCAAAGGAAGCTTGTACATGGCTAGTGAACATCTGTTGTTCCATCATTGAGCAGCTCTTGTCAGGAAGTCCTTTTGCAATTCTAAACTGAGGAAAATGTCTCCTTAATGAAGGATTTGATATATTTGTTACTGTTTCATTCACAAAAGTATTTTGAATCATAAAATGCCTTGGCTGGGTGTGGTGGCTCACGCCTGTAACAGGCTTTGGGAGGCCAAGGTGGGTGGATTACTTGAGGTCAGGAGTTTGAGACCAGCCTGGCCAACATGGGTGAAACCCCATCTCTACTAAAAATACAAAAATTAGCCAGGCATGGTGTCGGGCACCTGTAGTCCCAGCTACTCGGGAGGCTGAGGAGGGAGAATTACTTGAGCCCAGGAGGTGGAGGTTGCAGCCGAGATCACATGACTGCACTCCAGCCTAGGTGACAGAGCAGGACTCTGTCTCAAAAAAAGAAAAAAAAAATGCCTGTAAAATGCATCTTCAGTTAAAACAGAGAAACCTGCCTAATGTGAATTTAAATAAGCCCTAAATTATAGATCTATGTTTCGTATTTTTCTCAAAAAACTATATATAGTAAATCCTGGCTGGGTGCAGTGGCTCACGCGTATAATCCCAGCACTCTGTGAGGCTGAGGTGGGCAGATCACCTGAGGTCAGGAGTTTGAGACCAGCTTGGTCAACATGGTAAAACCCCATCTCTACTAAAAATATAAAAATTAGCCGAGTGTGGTGGTGGGCACCTGTAATCCCAGCTACTCGGGAGGCTGAGGCAGGAGAATTGCTTGAACCCAGGAGACGGAGGTTGCAGTGAGCCAACATGGTGCTACTGCGCTCCAGCCTGGGTAACAGAGTGAGACTCTCTCTCAAAACAAAACTTCTGCCCAGACGCAGTGGCTCACACCTGTAATCCCAACACTTTGGGAGGCCAAGGCGGTGGATCATTTGAGGTCAGGAATTTGAGACCAGCCTGGCCAACATGGTGAAACTCTGTTTATACTAAAAATAGGGAAAAAAAATTAGCTGAGCGTGGTTGTGCATGTTTGTAATCATAGCTATTCAGGAGGCTGAGGTGAGAGTATCCCTTGAACCTGGGAGACAGAGGCTGCATTGAACTGAGATCAAACCAGTGCACTCCAGCCTGGGTGACAGAGCGACTCCATCTCAAAAAAAAAAAAAAAAAAAAAATCTTGTCTGTGGTACTAACTCCATAAATCCTCATCTTTCCTTAATGTCTTGTAAGTGTACTTATTACTGTAATTCATTATGTTCATGAATTGACTTTGTTCACCCAGTGAAATTATAAGCTTAGTGATAGCAGCTTCCTAATCTAAATATTTCTTTATGAACTTTTAGGCGATAGTTCTTGAGACCTCTAAAGCAATTCATACAGTAAAGCTGTACAATTTAAGCAAGAAAGGTGTCAATATTTTTGGCTTTTACCTACACAAAACTTCAACAGTTGATAATATATTTTTTGTTCTTAGAAGCCCTGATAAAATTGGAAACCAAATTTTCATTTAATAAATACCATTTACTTTGAAATCAGCTTTTTAAATGTAAGTCTTTCATGGTGAAAGATTGGGAATTACTGTTTGGTACTGTCCATCCAGCCCCGTGTTGCATAATAATGTTTATTAAAAATATTAATTTACTGACACAAAGTAACTAATGAACTTTTTTGTTTTTAGGGAATGTGGTGGGCAACTTGGGACATTCCTTCTTCAGTCAGAGTTTCCTTGGCAGTAAAGAACATGGTGGATTCTTATATGTGACATCTACCTACCAGTCACTGCAAGACCTAGTACTCCCAACCCCACCTTACTTGTTTGGGATTCTTATCCAGAAATGGGAAACTCCTTGGGCCAAAGTGTTTCCTATTCGTCTGATGTTGAGACTTGGAGCTGAATATCGACGTAAGTAGTAAAAACATGTTCTTCTAAGCCGCATGACAAAGGCATGATGACTAAATAATGCCTGAAATATTCAAAGCCCTCTGGTGATATAATTCAGCATAAACAGTCCTTTGAAATAGCTAAGCTAAATTTGGTCAGTGTCTGCATATATTGGGTGTAATGGGAAGGACTGAAAATAACGAATGAGAAAGTTGATTATTACCTTGTAAACGCACTGCTTTTATAGTTCATTGGTAAAAAACATGATCATCTTCAGAAAAGTGAATTTGAGCTTAAGATGTAACTTTTTTTTTATGGTATCTGTATATGATGAGCATATTCTTTGTCACTTGGTTGGAAATCAGTTAAGATAAATTGTATTTTATTTAACATATTGGAAACTAGTAGAATGGAGACCACTCTGAGTTGGTAAGGTAGGCTACAGAAGTAGAGCTTCCTTGCCCATGGCTGTAGCAGTGCAACTAAGATGTGATTTTTAAATAGACGTTAACAGTTAAATGCAAGCTTTATTTTAAACTTTATATCTCTGTGCCCTGTGCTAGGAATCAGATCACTTGAGTAAGGTTCTCAACTCTACCACTTACGAGCTCTGTAACTTTGGGCAAGTCACTTGAGTTCTCTGATTGTGTTTCTTTTGTAAACTGGAAATAATAATGCTTGACTTTTATTTTATATTGAATTGTTAACAGGATCAAATGAGAGAATAAATAAAAACATTATTTTATAAACCATAAAACAGTATATGTTCTCAGCAGGTCAACTTCATTCTTTCACCAATTATATATTCATTCAATAAGAATTTAATGAAGGCCTCCCATATATCCTGAATCCTGGGAATTCTGGAATAGCGAAGACATCATTATGTCTTCTTGGGAACTTTTATAAGGAATACATACAGAAATCATGATTATAATGGTATACTCCATTAAAACCTGTGCTCAGGACGGGCACAGTAGCTCACATCTATAATCCCAGCACCTTGGGAGGCCGAGGCGGGTGGATCACAAGGTCAGGTGGTCGTGACCAGCCTGACCAATAAAGTGAAATCCCGTCTCTACTAAAAATACAAAAATTAGCCAGGTGTGGTGCTGCACGCCTATAATCCCAGCTACTCAGGAGGTTGAGGCAGGAGAATCCCTTGAACCTGGGAGGCAGAGGTTGCAGTGAGCCAAGAATGTGCCATTGCACTTCAGCCTGGGTGACAGAGCAAAACTCCTTTTTAAAAAACAAAATAAAACCTGTGCTCAAAGTTAAGTTTATTGGGAGCCCCAAGACAGGCTCTAACTTGACCAGGAACGAAGGAGTAGTTGGACCATTTTTCTTGGACCAAAGTACCTCTGGATTAACTCTGAAGGAGGCATATGAATCAGCTAAATGAATCAGGGGAAGGGAAGGATTATGTGCCATAGAAGCAACATGTGTATCTTCCTATTTTATACAGGCATTTCACACCATAAAGTTTAAGAGATGAGCCAGCCAGTTAGGATCTCCTGTGATTTGCCTCTCCTAAGGAGGATCCTGGTTAGGAGGTATAGAAGAGTGAACCCTTGGCTAGGTGTGGTGGCTCATGCGTCGAATCCTAGCACTTTTGGAAAGCGGCTGAGGCAGGCGGATCATTTGAGGTCAAGAGTTCGAGACCAACCTGGCCAAAATGGTGAACCTCATCTCTACTGAAAATACAAAAAAATTAGCTGGGCATGGTGGTGCATGTCTGTAATCGCAGCTACTGGGGAGGCTGAGGCAGGAGAATCACTTGAACTCTCCTGAGGTAGGAGATCACACCACTGCACTCCAGCCTGGACGACAGAGTGTGACTCTGTCTTTAAAAAAAAAAAAAAAAAAAAAGAGCGAACTCTTAAACTTCTTGGGGAAAAAAAAAAAGCATGACCGCCTAAACTTCTTGAGCACAGAGGAATCAGGAGATATTTGTTTCCTGGATCATGCCAATTCAGTTTGAAGAAGGTTGCTCCCTAAGACCTTGTGGGTCTTTTTTTTTTTTTTTTTTGGAGGCAGGGTCTCACTCTGTCACCAAGGCTGGAGTACAGTGGCATAGTCATGGCTCATTGTAGCCTTGACCTCCTGGGCTCAAGCCATCCTCCTACCTCTCAGCCTCCCACATAGGTGGGACTACAGGTGCATGCTACCACACCCAGCTAATTTTTGGTTTGTTTTTGTATAGAGACAGGGTCTCCCTGTGTTGTACAGGGTGGTCTCAAACTCCTAGGCTCAGGTGATCCTTCTGACTCAGCCTCCCAAAGTTCTGGGATTACAAGCATGAGCCACTGTGCCTGGCTATTGTGGGTCATTTTTGAAACTTTTACATCAAGAGGCTTATTCTTGTTATTAAAAGACTTAATATGGCTCAGGATTTGTCTGCTACCATGCCAAGTACTTTTTGAGCCCAAATTGGATGTGTTCTAGTGAGCCATTACAATTATATTTTGAAAACTGTATTAGTCATGAAATCTCTTTTACCAGAGTTTTAAGTTCCCAAACTTAAGTTTGATCATTTCTAATTTCCATAGTTTATCCATGCCCACTGTTCAGTGTCAGATTTCGGAAGCCATTGTTTGGAGAGACGGGGCATACCATCATGAATCTTCTTGCAGTAAGTTGGGATTTTCTTTTTTTCTTTTTCCTTACTGGAGTTTATATGGGAGAAGGAAGGAAGAAAGAAAGCAATTTTATTATTTTATTGATAGCTGTGCACAAGCTGCCACTTTAGGCAGGTTAAGATTTATGCTGAAGAAAAAGAATAGAAAACACACACACACACACACTGTCTCACTCTCTCTCTCTCTCTCTCTGTCTCTCTGTCTCTCTCGCAAACATGAATTGAAATGGTACAGGATTCCAGCACCTGATTATATACTTACTGTCTTAACTGATCTTGCAGAATTATTGTGAGGACTAGAAGTAATATATAAATAAATCACCTAGCATTCTGTCTTATTTTTATTTTAAGACTGGAATTGTATGCATTTCTCTTGTGTCTGTATAGGTTCCTATCCAAGCAAAGATTGGTCAGAGATTGTGCTTAGATACCCTAAGCCAGTAAGGCTACTGCTCTCTGCTGATAGATCTGAATTTGGACTGGAATTTCAACTTCATTGTTTTTCTTTCTCCTGGGCTCTCTCATGTCTCCTACACACATGCACAGGTTCTGACTCTGTTGGCCAAGAACATGGGTTGGCTTGAGTCCACTAAGGCCTCTGCTGCATGTGTGCACAGACTAAGATCAATCCTGGATATTTGGACAGTTTATGAAGCTCCCTATGGTTGTCTCACCTCCCAGAACTTGCCCCAAACAGTTTTGGTGAACTCAAGCTAATCAAGCTGTTTGGCCTCCCTTTTTGATAATCACCAAGTTACCACTTTGACAGTGTTCTATAGTAAGTAAACTCCTTCAAGTAGCAAAGCTCATTTTTTTTGTTTATTTGTTTTATTTTGTTTGAGACACAGTTTTTATCACCCAAGCTGGAATGCAGTGGCTTGATCTCAGTTCATTGCAACCTCTACCTCCTAAGCTCAAGCAATTCTTGTGCCTCAGCCTCCTGAGTAGTTGGGACTATAGGAGTGCACTACCACATGTAGCTAATTTTTGTGTGTGCGGTTTTTTTGTTTGTTTTGTTTTTTTTTGAGATGGAGTTTCACTCTTGTTACCCAGGCTGGAGTGCAATGGCACGATCTCTGCTGACCGCAACCTCCGCCTCCTGGGTTCAGGCAATTCTCCTGCCTCAGCCTCCTGAGTAGCTGAGATTATAGGCACACGCCACCATGCCCAGCTGTTTTGTATTTTTAGTAGAGACGGGATTTCACCATGTTGACCAGGATGGTCTCAATCCCTTGACCTCGTGATCCACCCGCTTCGGCCTCCCAAAGTGCTGGGATTATAGGCTTGAGCCACTGCGCCTGGCATTTTTTTGTGTTTTTCGTAGAGAGAGTTTTGACATGTTGGCTAGCCTCAAACCCGTGGCCTCAATGAGTCACCCGCCTCAGCCTCCCAAAGTGCTAGTATTACAGGTGTGAGCCACTGCACCCGGTCGCAAAGCTCATTGTTTTTAATAAACTACCTTGCCCTGGTTGAACTGCCTAACTATTTAATGGGATTAGGGGGCATCCCTAGGCAAGAAGGTCACAGACTCAATTCAAAGTTCGGTAGTTTTCATGAAAAGATACTTCTTCTTCTCTTTTTTTTTTTTTTTTTTGAGATGGAGTCTCACTCTGTCGCCCAGGCTGGAGTACAGTGGCTCAATCTTTGCTCACTGCAACCTCTGCCTCCTAGGTTCAAGCAGTTCTCCTGTTTCAGCCTCTGAAACAGCTGGGATTACAAGCATCTTCCGCCACTCCTGTCTAATTTTTTGTATTTTTCGTAGAGACAGGGTTTCACCATGTTGGCCAGACTGGTCTTGACTTCTTACCTCAGGTGATCCACCCACCTTGGCCTCCCTGAGTGCTGAGATTACAGGTGTGAGCCACCTCACCTAGCCAAAATGCTTCCCTCCCCCACCTTGAGGCGGAGTTTCACTCTTGTTGCCCAGCCTGGAGTGCAACAGCATGATCTTGGCTCACTGCAACCTCTGCCTCCCGGGTTCAGGTGATTCTCCTGCCTCAGCCTCCCCAGTAGCTGGGATTACAGCCACCCGCCAGCATGCCCAGCTAATTTTTTGTATTTTTTCGTAGAGATGGGGTTTCACCAAGTTGGCCAGGCTGGTCTCGAACTCCTGACCTCATGATTAGTTTGCCTCAGCCTCCCATATTTCTGGGATTACAGTCATGAGTCACCACACCTAGCCAAAAATTGTTATTTTTTAATAGACACATTATAATTGTACATATTTAAGGGCTACATTTTGATGTCTCAGTACATGTATACCTTGTATAGTGTATCCTCCCACCTCAGCATCCTGAGTAGCTGGGACTACAGACGCCTGCCACCACAGCCTGCTAATATTTGTATTTTCAGAGTTTTGCCATGTTGCCCAGGCTGCTGTTGAACTCCTGGACTCAGGATTTCCACCCACCTCAGGCTCCCAAAGTGCTGGGATTATAGGGATGAACCACCACACCTGGCCCCTAGAGTCTTGATTTCTTTAGGCACCTATGCCTCCAGGTTAGACAGGGAGTATCTGATATTTAACATAGGCTGCAAGAATTCTGAGAATTCTGAGTATACATGGAAAATTTTCTTCATGTGATGGCTCCAAAACCTCATGGGTGAGCTGCTGATAACTCCTGACTGTGGAATCAGAAATTATTATTAATTAATTTATTGATTTTTATTTTTTAAATTTATTTATATATCTTTTTTGAGACAGGATGTCCCTCTTGTTCCCAGGCTGTAGTACAATGGCGCCATCTCAGCTCACCGCAACCTCTGCCTCCTGGGTTCAAGCGATCCTCCTGCCTCAGCCTCTCAAGTAGCTAGGATTACAGGCATGCACCACCATGCCCAGCTAATTTTGTATTTTTAGTGGAAATGGGGTTTCTCCATGTTGGTCAGGCTGGTCTCGAACTCCCAACTTCAGGTGATCCGCCCACCTTGGTCTCCCAAAGTGCTGGCATTACAAGCATGAGCCACCGCTCTGGGTCCATTTTTATGTATTTTTTTGAGATGGAGTCTTGCTCTGTTGATGAGGCTGAAGTGCAGTGGCACAATCTCGGCCCATTGCAACCTCCGCCTCCTGGATTCAAGTGATTCTTGTGCCTCAGCCTCCCCAGCAGCTGGGATTACAGGCATGCAACTCTATGCCCAGCTAATTTTTGTATTTTTAGTAGAGATGCATGTTAGCCAGGCTGGTCTCAAACTCATGACCTCAAGTGATCTGCTCACCTCAGCCTCCCAAAGTGCCTTTTGCCTTTCGTTTTTTTTTGAGACAGAGTTTTGCTCTTGTTGCCCAGGCTAGAGTACAGTGGTGCGATCTCAGCTCACTGCCACCTCTGTCCCCCAGCCACCCCAGGTTTAAGTGATTATCCTCCTTTGATTTCCTGAGTAGCTGGGATTACAGGCATGCACCAACACGTCTGCTGATTTTTGTATTTTTAGCAGAGACGGGGTTTCACCACATTGGCCAGGCTGGTCTAACCCTGGGTGATCCACCCGCCTCGGCCTCCCAAAGTGCTACGATTACAGGCATGAGCCACCATGCCCAGCCTTGCCTATTTTTTTATTTGGTTATTTGTCTTTTTGCTGTTAGGTTAAGTTTGTTCTGGATATTAACTCCTTTTCAGATGTATGGTTTGCAGGTATTTTCTCCCGTACCTTGTCTCTTCACTCTGCTAATAGTTTCCTTTTCTGTACAAAATCTTTTTAGTTTGATGTAATTCCATTTGTCTAGTTTTGCTTTTACTGCCTGTGCTTTTGAGATCTTATCTAAAAATTCCTTGCCTACACCAAAATTATGAAGCATTTCCCCTGTTCTAATAGTTTCATAGTTTTGGGTTTTATATATAAGTCTTCAATCCATTTTTAGTTGATTTTTGTATATGGGGAGAGGAAGGAGTCCAGTTTCATTCTTCTGCATGTGGATATCCACTTTTCCAAGTATTATTTATTAAAGAGAGTCCTTTCCCCAATGTGTGTTCTTGGCACCTTTGTCGGAAATCAGTTGGCTGTAAGTGTGCAAATTCATTTGCAGGCCTTCTATTCTATGCTCTCGGTCTATGTGTTTATTTTGGTCACTGCTATGCTGTTTTGGCTACTACAGTTTTGCAGTATATTTGGTCAGGTAGTATGATATCTCTAGCTTTGTTCTTTTAGCTCAGGACTGTTTTGGCTATTTGAGGCCTTTTGTGGTTTTATAAAAATTTTAGGGTTTTTTTTTTCTGTCTCTGTGAAGAATGTCATTGGCATTTTGATAGAGATTGCATTAAATATGTAGATTGCTTTGGGTAGTATGGCCATTTTCACAGTATTAATTCTTCTAATCCATGAACATAGAATATCTTTCCATTAGTTATATTGTCTTTAGTTTCCTTTGTCAGTATTTTATAAGTTTCATTGTAAAGATCATTTACCTCTTAATTAAGTATATTCCTAGGTATCTTTTTTTTGTAGCTACTATAAATGAAATTGTTTTATTTTTTATTAGCATATAAAAACACTACTGATTTCTACATACTGATTTTGTATCCTATAACTTTACTGAATTTATTAGCTCTAACAGATTTTTGGTGGCATCTTTAGGGTTTTCTACATATAAGGTCATGTCATTTGCAAACAAGCACAATTTGACTTTCTCCTTTCCAATTTGGATGCCTTTTATTTCTTTCTCTTGTCTAATTGCTCCAGCTAGGACTATGTTGAGTAGAAGTGATTAAAATGGGTATCCATGTCTTGTTTCTGATCTTGGAGGAAAAGCTTTCCACTGTTCCCATTCAGTATGATGTTAGCTATGGGTTTGTCACATATGGCCTTTATTGTGCTGGGGCTGCTTGTCTTGCTTGGCACAGCAGGCCAGCCAGCTATGTGTTGGTTTGTCCACTTTGTAGGTCTGCCTGTTCCCTGGGGCAGGGAGGTCCCATGTGAGTTCAACGCCCTCATTCAGTTGGGCCTAAGCTCTCAGCAGCTGGATGGTGGTGCTATAGATACATGTGTGTGTGGTGGACTGACAGTGGGCTTCAGAGATGGAGAGATGGAGTGGCACTTGGCCCCCAGGTAGGATGAACTCTAGCAGTGGATCCAGTTTTAAGATGGTACCATGCTATGACTGGGAATGGGGACTGGGAGGTATATGACATGGGCTCTAACTCAGGCAGTGTAGTACTGTGAACTTCAGGCAACTACAAACTGGATTCAGGGCTTGTGAGGACTGCGGAGGAATAGCAAGGAATGCAGGCGACTGCAGTGGTCATGGTGACCATGGGTCCCCAGATTACCCTTTCCACATTAGAAGTAGTCCTTCCTGACTCCAGGCCACTCCTTGCAGGGAGACGGTGCGGCAGAGGCAGAGTGCTTCACTCCCCCTCTCTATAGTGCTGTCAAGGGCATCTGCTCCTCCACAGAGATTTCAGCACTCCCCTGGTGCTCTGCAGCATACTTCCACAGCCACTCCAGTTGAAATATAGTTGTTTATTAGTTGTTTTGGTCCCTTTTGTTGACTAGTGGGGAGCAAGAGCCAGGCAACTCCAGTCAACCATCTTGCTGATGTCACTAGATATGACATCTAGTGATGTCACTGTCTTTTAGAGAGAAAACAATAAGAAAAAAAATCTTGTAGATTTACCCATCTAGTTGCCATTTCCAGTGTTTTTCATTCCTTTGTGTAACCATATTTTCATCTGGTGTCATTTTCCTCTGCCAAAATGATTGCCTATAGTATTTCTTACAATTTAGGTTTGCTGCTGCTGGATTCTTTTAGCTTTTGTATTTCTAACATCTTTATTTGATCTTCATATTTAGAAGATACTTTTGCTAAATGGAGAAGTCTAGGTTGAGTTGTTTATTTTGAGACAGAGTTGCACTCTTTCACCCAGATTGGAGTGCAGTGGCACGATCATGGCTCACTGCAACCTCCACCTCCTGGGCTCAAATGATTCTCCCACCTCAGCCTCCCGAGTAGCTGGGACTACAGGCGTGCACCACCACGCCCAGCTAGTTTTTGTATTTTTAGTAGAGACAGGGTTTCACTATGTTGCCTTGGCTGGTCATGAACTCCTGACCTCAAGGGATCCACCTGCCTTGGCCTCCCAAAGTGTTGGGATTACAGGCGTGAGCCACTGTGCCCAGCCCAAGTTTTGTTCTTTGAGTATTTTTAAGATGTTGCCCCAGTGTCTTCTGGTTTGCATTGTTTTCCCTCTCATCCCTCTCATCTTTGTTCCTCTCTGCATAAAAATTTTTTCTTTTCTTGTTGTCTTTTCTTATTTTTTTTGAAATAGGGTCTCGGCTGGGTGCAGTGGCTCACGCCTGTAATCCCAGCGCTTTGGGAGGCCAAGGCAGGCAGATCATGACGTCAGGAGTTCAAGACCAGCCTGGCCAACATGGGGAAACCCCGTCTCTACTAAAAAAATACAAAAATTAGCTGGGCATGGTGGCACATGCCTGTAATTCCAGCTACTTGGGAGGCTGAGGCAGAAGAATTGCTTGAACCAGGACCTGGGAGGCAGAGGTTGCAGTGAGCCGAGATTGTGCCACTGCACTCCAGCCTGGGCTACAGAGCAAGACTCTGTCTCAAAAGAAAAAAAAAGTAGTGTCTCACTATGTTGCCCAGGCTGGAGTGCAGTGGCACAATTATGACTCACTGCACCCTTGACCTGCAGAGCTCAAGTGATCTCCCCACCTTGGCCTACCAAGTAGCTGGGACTACAGGTGCATGCCACCACACCCAGCTAATTTTGTTTATTTTTTATGCACACGAGGTCTCATTATGTTTCCCAGGCTGGTCTCCAACTCCTGGGCTCAAGCCATCCTTCCACCCCAGCCTCCCAAAGTATTGGGATTGCATGCATGAGCCACTGTACCTGATTTTCTCTGGTTGGTTTCAAAAGTTTTTTGAAATCACAGGTTTGGAGCAAATTGATTATAATGTGCTGTAGTCTAGTTTTCATGTTTCCCGTACTTGGGGTTCATTGAGCTTTTTTTTTTTTTTT
>NW_022436976.1:33472388-33484122 GCF_009761245.1 Sapajus apella | reverse complement strand
CTTGCTCTTGTCACCCAGGCTGGAGTGCAATGGCACAATCTCAGCTCATCGCAACCTCTGCCTCCCAGGTTCAAGTTATTCTCCTGCCTCAGGCTCCCGAGTAGCTGGGATTACAGGCACACATCACCACGCCTGGCTGATTTTTTGTATTTTTAGTAGAGACAGGGTTTCACCATGTTGGCCAGGCTGGTCTTGAACTCCTGACCTTAGGTGATCTGCCCTCCTAGGCCTCCCAAAGTGCTGGGATTATAGGCATGAGCCATCACGCCCGGCCTTATCAACCTTTTAAAAAATCTCAAATGCTGTAATTTTCATCTCTAGAAGTTACACTTGGGTCTTTTAAGATCTTTTAAGTCTCTGCTTAACATTTTGTACATGTAGAAGACGATTATAATAACTATTATAATGCTATTATTTTGGTAATTCTAACATCGTGTATAAGTTCTGGCTCAGTTTCCATGGGTTGATTTTTTTCCCCTCTTATTTTGAGTTGTGTTTTCATGCTTCTTTTTTATTGGTTGCCAGACATTGTGATTTTACCTGTTGGGTGCTGGATATCAATATTCTTGAGGTTTTTCTGCAAGAAATGAAGTCAAGTTACTTAGAAATACCCTCCATCTCACATCATATCCTACATTTCAGTAAATGGCAGTTCCAGTCTTCTAGTAGCCTTGGCTATAAAATTTAGAATCACTTTTAAATCTTATCGTTTGTTCACATTCCATATCCACGGTGGCAAATATTATCTGTTTTTCCTTTAAAATATATCTAGAAACAGGCGGAGTGCAGTGGCTCACGCTGTAATTCCAGCACTTTGGGAGGCCAAAGTGGGCGGATCACCTGCGATCAGGAGTTGGAGACCAGCCTGGCCAATATGGCAAAACCCCATCTCTACTAAAAATACAAAAATTAGCTGGGCCTCGTGGTGCATGCCTGTAATTCCAGCTACTTGGGAGGCTGAGGCAGGAGAATCACTTGGTAACAGAGAGAGACTCCATCTCAGAAAAAGTGTGTGTGTGTGTGTGTGTGTGTGTGTGTGTGTGTGTGTGTGTGTATTTATATGTACATACATCTAGAAACTGACAACTCGTCACTTTTTAAACTGTTAACATCCCGGCTAGGTGTAGTGGCTCACACCTGTAATCCGAACACTTTGAGAGGCTGAGACAGGTGGATCACCTGAGGTTGGGAGTTCAAGACCAGCCTGGCCAACACGGTGAAACCTCGTCTCTACTAAAATTACAAAAATTGGCCTGGCATGGTGGCACACATCTGTAATCCCAGCTACTTGGGAGGCTGAGGCATGAGAATCACCTGAATCCTGGAGGGAGGTTGTAGTGAGCCAAGATTGTGCCATTGCCCTCCAGCCTGGGAGACAGAGGGAGAGTCTGTCTCAAAATAAATAAATAGGCCGGTGTGGTGGCTCACGCCTGTAATCCAAGCACTTTGGAGGCCAAGATGGGCAGATCACCTCAGGTCAGGAGTTCAAGAGCAGCCTGACCAACATGGTGAAACCCCGTCATTTTTTAGGAAAAAAAAAAAAATAAAAAAAATAAAACAAATAAACTGTTAACATCTGGTCTAAGCTCTCATTATCTCCTACCTGGATTGCTTTTATTGTGTTTCTCTGATCTCTTTTCTTCTATTCTCCCTCCCATACCACCTATTCATTACCAAGAAGTCAGATCTGTTAAAACAGGTCAAAAGCCTCCTAAAGGCAAAAGTACTCATGGTGACCTATAAGAACTATGAAATCACCGGGCGGGGTGGTGCATGCCTGTAGTCCCAGCTACTCAGGAGGCTGAGGTGGGAGGATTGCTCGAGCCCAGGAATTCTGGGCTGCAGTGCACTATGCCGATCGGGTGTCCGCACTAAGTTCGGCGTCAATATGGTGACCTCCCGGGAGAGGGGACCACCAGGTTGCCCAAGGAGGGGTGAACTGGCCCAGGTTGGAAATGGAGCAGGTCAAAACTCCCGTGCTGATCAGTAGTGGGATCACGCCTGTAAATAGCCACTGCACTCCAGTCTGGGCAACATAGCGAGACCCCGTCTCTAAAAAAAAAAAATCATAAGAACCTATGAAATCTAGCCATTTGCTATTGCTTTGACCTTGGCTCCATCACTCTTGCTCATTTTGTTTCACTCATACTGGATAGATGGTGTGTTAGGGTATATGTGTTTCCTTACAAATATTCATTGAGTGCCTAAGATGTTCCAGGCTTTAAGGATATAGCAAGAACAAAACAGCTGAGAGTTTATACTCTCTTGGAGCTTCCTCTTAGAGAGAGGAGACAGATAGTTAACAAATAAATATAGAAAATATTAAGTGCTGGTAAAGCAGGGTAAACATTCAAAAATATTTTCTAATGTTGTATGTCAGAGGTATATGATAATGTTTGATTTACTTGTAAGAATTTAAAGAGTAACTAAAGAGCTAAAGTACATACAGTGGGGCTTTCATTCTACATTCTCTTTTTATTTAAATAAATAGGATCTTTCAATATTAACGTTCTTTCCATTTGTGTTAATTTTATTACTATAAATAAAACCTTAGCGTTGATGAATTAATTTATTCTACTTCAATCTGCTTTGTCCCAGGACTTCAGAAATTACCAGTATACCTTGCCAGTAGTTCAAGGTTTGGTGATTGATATGGAAGTTCGGAAAACCAGCATCAAAATTCCCAGCAACAGATACAATGAGGTAAGATATACCATGAAGGTGTATTTTTCATAGTTGAAAACATGAGTGGAGGTGAAAACTGCATATGTATAAATATGTGTTATGTATAAATTTTATTTATAATTAATTAACAATGAAATCAGTTCATAATATTATATGACTTAGTTCAGTTATGGGGTATTTCGTTACAGAAAGACAAGATGTCAAATTTTAACTTATTTGGTCATCAGTTGTGTTATTTTACCTTTTGATGTTATGATAATTAGTGTTAGATTTACATTTTGATTTGGGCCTGAAATTACCCTTGTATCCATAATATTAGTGGTGAGATTTTAAAAATTTCCCCCCTTCTATAAATATTTATTTATTTACTTATTTTTTATTAAATTTTTTTTTTTAATTGAGATAGAGTCTCACTCTGTCGCCCAGGCTGGAGTACAGTGGTGTGATCATGGCTCACTACAATGTTGCCTCCTGGGTTCAAGCAATTCTCCTGCCTCAGCCTCCTGAGTAGCTGGGATTACAGGCACCTGCCACCACGCCTGGCTCATTTTTTGTATTTTTATTAGAGATGGGATTTCACCATGTTCGTGAGGCTAGTCTTGAACTCCTGACCTTAAGTGATCCCCCCACCTCAGCCTCCCGAAGTGCTAGGATTACAGGCATAAACCACTGCACCTGGCCAAATATTTATTTTTAACTGTTCTTAATATTTCAGCACAGTTTAGCATAAATCTTAAAATGGCTTTAAATAAGGTTCCAAAAGCAAATGATTCATTTTGAATTAAGATGTATTTTGTAACTAAAGTTAAATTGTACATACTATACACATATTAACAATTATATAAATATTCTTTGCTTATTTGCATGTGAAGTCTTTTTTTAATTTAAATATTTAAAAAATCTGTTCCAAATGTCTCATGATAATTATTGGGCTTTTAAAGAGATTTTATTTTGAAACTTAGTTTGATATAATAATGATTAAAATTTGTTGTTTTATTAGGGTGAGAATTCTACTTCTTCCACTATTTCTTAGATTTCTTTCTTTCTTTTCTCTTTCTTTGGAATCTCACTCTGTTGCCCAGGTTAGAGTTCAGTGGCAGGGTCTCAGCTCACCTAAACCTCCACCTCCCGGGTTTAAGTGATTCTCCTGCCTTGGACTCCTGAGTAGCTGGGATTGCAGGTACCCGCCAACAAGCTCTGCTAATTTTTGTGTTTTTAGTAGACATGAGGTTTCACCATGTTGACCAGGCTGTTCTTGAACTCCTGACCTCAGGTGATCCACCCAGCTTGGCCTCCCAAAGTACTGAGATTACAGGCGTGAGCCACTGCGTCCAGCCAAATTTCTATGTATAAAATAATTTTTCCTTCCTTTTCTTTTTTTTTTACTTTTCTTTTTTCTTCAATCAGCCACTAAATCATTCATGCATTGAATAAATATTATATACTTGGTATGCACTTAGAATCACACAGATGTTTTATTGGATTGTTGAGTTCAGTTCTCAGCATTATTATGAGAATGACCTTTGTCAAAGCTTTTACCTATATGATTTTTTTTCTTTTAGGATATTAGAAAATAGTAGCTAGAATGTGTGGCACGGTGGCTCATGGCTGTAATCCCAGCACTTTGAGAAGCTGAGGCAGGCAGATCACCTGAGGTCAGGAGTTCAAGACCAGCCTGGCCAACATGGTGAAACCCCATCTCTATTAAAAATACAAAAATGAGCTGGGCATAGTGGTGAGCACCTGCAATCCCAGCTACTCAGGAGGCTGAGGCAGGAGAATTGCTTGAACGTAGGAGGCAGAGGTTGCAGTGAGCCAAGATCTTGCCATTCCTCTCCAGCCTAGGCGAAAAGAGCGAAACCCTGTCTCAAAAAAAAAAAAAAATTATGCCTGCTTTCTGAGAGTTTGCTGTCTAGTAAAATTATGGCATTAGTAGCCCATCTGGAGCAGCTGCTGCCATCATGGTGGCTGCAGCAGGGGGGTGCTGCCAGGGCTACACAGTCTGGATCCCACAGGAGCTGGGGACAGGTGGGAGCCCCACCCTTTCCAAGTCAGTGGGGTGGGAGCTCCCTAGGTGCAGCCACCCAAGTTGTGGCTGCAGACCTGGGCCTTCTGTTCCATGGAGCAGGCAGGAGTCCCACCCTCCCAGGCTCAGCTACAGCTACCCAAGTTGTGGCTGTGGGCCCAGGCATCCTTGCATTCTTGGGGGCTTGGGAAGGCCCCCTTCCCTCACAGGCTCGGAAATACCTACTTCTGCTGCCTGGCTTTTTCCTGCCATCAGCACTCACTCCAGTCTCAGAGCAAAGTTGGGTCAATGCTGACACACCAATGGAAGGGCCTGAAGGCTGGGGGACCGGGCTGCCAGTCCCATGGACGGTAGTGGGAACATGTTATGCCTTTTCTGGGTCTGCCCATGGCCACCCATGGACAATTAGGTGCACACTTCCTCTCCTCTGAGGCCTATAAAAGCCTCGGGGTTAGCCAGAGCTGAGCAGTTGTTGGGATGACCAGCTGTAGAGAGGAGCTACCCACTCCAGGGCCTCCTATCTGCTGAGACCTGTAGACGTTGGGACAACCAGCTGTAGAGAGAAGCTTCCCATTCCAGGGCCTCCTCTCTGCTGAGCACTGAACACTCAATGTGATGACCTGCCTGTAGAGAGGGGCCACCCACCCCAGAGCCTCCTCTGAGCTAGCCTGTTACTCATAAAGCTCCTCTTCACTTTGCTTACCCTCCACTTGTCTGCATACCTCATTCTTCGTGGATGCAGGACAAGAACTCGGGACCTGCTGAATGGCAGAACTGAAAGAGCTGTGACACAAACAAGGCTGAATCATGCCCCTTGCTTGCCACATTGGAAGTGAAGAGAAGGAGAAAAGAGCTGCAGCCCTTTGGGGAGTCCAGACTTGGGAGCTCCCCAAGCCAGGGCTGTGATTCCCTGTTTGGGGCCCTGCAGTTCCTGGAGTCTCCAGGCATCCAGATGCTACCACGTTTCCTGGTGGCAGCTGTGGAAGCTGCTTGCAGTGTACCTGGTTCAGTTGCAGCCTTGCAGAGAGCCAGTGCCTGTGCCAGCACCTGGAGCTACCTGCCCCACTGCAGCAGCCAGCATGTCTGACTGTGTGCAGTGGCTGGACTCCATGGTTGCTTGCTCACACACTCCTTGCTGCTTCACTCCCGGTTCACCATTGGCAGGCATGGGATCCAGGCTGGCAGTGTAAGCCTAGTGCAGCCTGCCAGGTTGAGTGGACAGAAGAAGCCCAGCAGGCCTGAGCAAAACTCGGGCAAAGGCACCACTGGCCAGAGAGCTAATTGTAGCCAGAAAAGCAACACTCCAAGGATCCTGCAACAGTTAGATGATCAGATGTCATTCCCAAGCAAGTAACATATGTTGCTGTTCTTGATGTTTGTGAGGTGGTGCTATGTGTTTAGAAATTGTGTTTGTACAAGTATATCTGTAAAAGCTATGAGGCCCTCATATTTACTTCTTCTTCCTTTTTTTTTTTTTTTTTTTTTTTGAGGGGACAGAGTCCTGCTCTGTCAACCAGGCTGGAGTGCAGTGACACAATCCCGGCTCACTGCAGCCTGCGCCTCCAGGGTTCTAGTAATTCTCCCACCTCAGCCTCCTGAGTAGCTGGGACTACAGGCATACACCACCACACCCAGCTAATATTTGTATTTTTAATAGAGGTGGGATTTCACCGTGTTGGACAGGCTGGTCTCAAACTCCTAACCACAGGTCATCTAGCTACCTTGGCCCCCCAGAGTGCTGGAATTACAGGCGTGAGCCACTGCACCTAGTCCCCATAGTTATTTCAGTACTGACTAGACACATTTACAACAACAGGTCTTATTCATATTACCTGTTTTTATCTGAACTCTGCTGCCTCCATTTATGGTGTACAGGTTCAGAATTCTTTGTTCTAAAAGAATAACTGTATTTCTTGTCATTTATTAGATTTTGTTTTATGGACTCTGTATCAATTATTTTTCTTACCTGATTTAGCAAACTGAATTTTCTTTCTAGTTAAATTTTTATTTTACCTCAACATAATTTTATCTCTCACAGTCTCATACAGCTAAATTGTGTTGTGTCTAATAATTCCACGTTATAGTTGAAAAAGTAACTTCTTTTTTCTTTTCTTTTCGTTTCTTTTTTTGGAAACAGGGTCTCACTCTGTTGCCCAGGCTGGAGTGCAGTGGCACAATCATGGATCACTGTAGTCTCGACCTCCTGGGCTCAAGTGATCTTCCCGCTTCAGCCTCCCAAGTATCTGGGACTATAGGCATGCACCACCACCCCCAGCTAATTTTTGTATTTTTTTGTTTTGTAGAGGTAGGATTTCTTCATGTTGCCTAGGCTGATCCTGAACTCCTGGGCTCAAGTGATACTCCCACCTTGGCTTGCCTAAGTGCTGAAATTACAGGCGTCACTACACCCAGCCATAATTTTCTTATACATTTTATTTAATCACAATATTATTATTTTCCTCTCATTCATTTTTTATATTTATACTGATAGTCTTTCTTATTATTGCACATATTGTGTGCTCTTTTGCTTCATGGGTTTTGCAGAGCTATTTCCTTACTGATGCATACTTCCCCTAAACTTAACCTGCCTAACCCCCACCTGACACACTCCTTTTTCAGATGTCATAGTAAATGACATTTTTTTTCAAATGTACTTTCATTTAACTCTCAAATGGGGTAGCACTCTCTATTATATGCCTTCCTAGAATTCTATGCATACTATTTTTAATAATCAGGACATTTGTAATTCCTTGTTGAGTGTCTGTTTTTTCTATTGTACTGTGAGTTCCATGAGGGACTATGTCTGTCTTTTATACCACAGATATCATTAGCAACCACCCTAGTATGGTGTGAGTGAGCAAGAAATATCTGTTGAATGAAGACATGAAACAACTAATATAGATAAAACAATATGAAAACAAGTGGTGAAATTTATTGTACATATACTAAAGGTACAGAGAAAGTAGATCTCTGATGAATAGAATAGACAAGAATGTTTCTTAATTTCTTATTGACCTTGAATCCCTAACAGAGCAACATGTTGTATGTAGAAATATTCGTAAATATTCACCAAATAACTAGATAAATGAAATATTTGAAATGGATAATGACTGATTATTCATTATCATAGGTATTAGAAAGAGAAGGGCAGACTGGGCGCGGTAGCTCACGCTTGTAATCCCAGCACTTTGGGAGGCCAAGGTGGGCAGATTGCTTGAGCCTAGGAGTTTGAGATCAGTACATGGCAAGACCCCATCTCTAGAAACAATACAAAAAACTAGCCCGGCATGGTGGTATACACCTGTAGTCCCAGCTAGTTGGGAGGCTAAGGTGGAAGGATCACCTGAGCCCAGGAGGTCGAGACTGCAATGAGCCAAGATTCCTCCACTGCACTCCAGTCTGGGTGACAGAGTGAGACCCTGTCTAAAAAAAAAAAAAAAAAAGGGCAGAAAAGACCTTAAGTGAAAAGGGGGATAGATACCAGCCCTACACAAAGGAAGGGAAGGAGCATATCTCTTAGGGAAATGGGAGACAACAAACTGCCTAGCAAAGAGGGGGTTAAAGCAGACTGATGGCTTTGTGGGATGTGAGGTTATACTAAGACTGCTGTCTTCAAATCTACTCAGAGGAATTTAGATTTTAATATAATTTGTAAAGAGCTTTTATAGGTTTGTAAGCAGAAAAAGTGACTTAATGAAAGCAGAATTTCAGAAAACTGAGTTTGGTGGCTATCTGGAAAATGAGGGAAGGACTAAGGAAAGACTTTAAGGTTAGAAAGCTAGAAGATAGTACTTCTGACAGCATGGAAATTTAAATAAATGAAATTGGCATTGTATATAAAATTTCTAATCTGTTGTCAAGGCCATTAAAGATCCTTGTTGGTTAAGGTCTCCTGGCTCATATAAATATATATATTTTTCATATATATCTTATATATTTATATATATTATGTATGTGTGTGTGTATGTATGTGTGTGTGTGTATATATATACATACATATATAATTTTTTTGAGGCAGAGTCTTGCTCTCGCTCTGTGCCCAGGCTGGAGTGCAGTGGTGGCAGGATCTCAGCTCGCTGCAACCTTTGCAACCCAGGCTCAGGTGATCTTCCCACCTCAGCCTCCTGAATAGCTGGGATCACAGGCAGGTGCACACCACCATGCCAGGCCAAGTTTTCTATTAGTAGAGATGGGATATTATAAGCTTTATCAGTGAAAAAAAAAATAAATAAATAAATAATAAATAAATAAAAAGAGATGGGATTTCCCCATGTTGCCCAGGCTGGTCTTGAACTCCTGGGCTCAAGCAATCTGCTTGCTGCAGCCTCCCAAAGTGCTCTTATTACAGGCATGCACCACTGTGCCGGGCCTAGTGTTCTTATAATGAGATTATTTTCCCCTTTGTATTAGCTCATATAAATAAATATTATTTAGTATGTACCAGGCACTATTCTAAGCATATATGTATCTTTACACTAACTCTATGACATGAGTATGCTAAGTATGCTACAGATGAGGAAATTAAGGTACAGAGAACTTAGCCGGGTATCATAGTGTATGTCTGTAGTCCTAGCTACAGGCTGAGGTGGAAGGATTACTTAAACCCAGGAGTTTGAGGCCAGCCTAGGCAACATAGCAAGACCCCATCTCTTAAAAAAAACAAAAAAAGACGCAGAGAACTTAAGTAACTTGCCCATGATCACATAGCTAGCAAGTGGTGGAGCTGCCATCAAGCCCAGGCAGTCTGATTCTGGTGTCCCTACTTTTTTTTTTTTTTTTTTTTTTGAGACGGAGTTTCGCTCTTGTTACCCAGGCTGGAGTGCAATGGCGCGATCCCGGCTCACCGCAACCTCCGCCTCCTGGGTTCAGGCAATTCTCCTGCCTCAACCTCCTGAGCAGCTGCGATTACAGGCACGCACCACCATGCCCAGCTAATGTTTTGTATTTTTAGTAGAGACGGGGTTTCACCATGTTGACCAGGATGGTCTCGATCTCTTGGTGTCCCTACTCTTAACCACTGTGCTGTAGACTTTTAACAGTTACCAATTTGTTTTACGGCTGATGAGTTAAAGTAATTGCATGTGTTTCTGTTTACATTGTGTATGCAACCAGATCACTGGCATAGCTGGTACATGTACTTAAATACTGAAGTCTCACGGAACAGTAAAACTAAAATTACCTCTGTGGCATTTCCTGATATGTAACTAGTTTTTTGTCGTTGTCGTTGTTTCTTTTTTGAGATACAGTCTCGCTGTGTTGCCCAGGCTGGAGTGCAGTGATGCAGTCGTAGCTCACTGGTGGCCTCCACCTCCTGGGATCAAGGGATTCTCCCACTTCAGCCCCTGAAGTAGCTGAGACTACAGGTGCACACCACAACACCCAGCTAATTTTGAAACTTTTTGTGAAGATGAGGTCTCACTATGTTGCCCAGGTTGGTCTCGAACTCCTGAGATAAAGCAGTCCTCCGCTTTGGCCTCCTTAAAGTGCTGATATTACCAGCCTGAGTCACTGTGCCCAGCCATGACTGTTTTTTAATGTTTGTTTAAGATCAGAAAAATGATGAGCCATAGTGAAAGAAAAAGAGATGTTGGAATCAAATAGACCTCGGATTGAGTTTTCTTTTTTTGAGACGGAGTTTCGCCCTTGTCACTCACCCTGAAGTGCAGTGGCGTGATACTGGCTCACTACAACGTCTGCCTCCCAGGTTCAAGCAATTCTTTTGCCTCAGCCTTCTGAGTAGCTGGGATTACATGCATGCACCACCATGCCTGGCTAATTTTGTTTTTTTGGTTTTTTTTTGAGATGGAGTCTCTCCCTGTTGCCCAGGCTGGAGTGCAATGGCCTGATCTTGGCTCACTGCAACCTCCGCCTCGCGGGTTCAAGCAATTCCGCTCTCTCAGCCTCCTGAGTAGTTGGGATTACAAGTGTGTACCACCATGCCCAGCTAGTTTTTATATTTTTAGTAGAGACAGGTTTCACCATGTTGGCCAGGCTGGTCTCGAACTCCTGACCTTAGGTGATCTGCCTGCCTCAACCTCCCAAAGTGCTGGGATTATAGGTGTGAGCCACTGCACCCAGCTGGATTGATTTTTTAATTACTGGCTATATTACCTTAGTGGGTTAATCTCTCTTATGGAATCTGAGTATGCTCATATTATGAAGTTTTGTGACATTTCAATCATGTGTCAAATAACTAGTGTAGTATATTAGCCTGGTATACTATAATTGTACATAAATTTTAGGCTATTGTTTTCATTTTTACCATTCAGATTGTGCATTTGGTTAATTTTTATTTTTATTCGTTTGTTTTTTGAGATGAAGTCTCACTCTGTTGCCCAGGCTGGAGTGCGATTTTGGCTCATTCCAGCCTTCCCCTCCCGGATTCAAGCAATTCTCCTGCCTCGGCCTCCTGAGTATCTGGAGTTACAGGTGCACACCACCATTCCTGGCTAATTTTTGTATTTTTAGTAGAGACGGGGTTTTGACATGTTGGCCAGGCTGGTCCCAAACTCCTGACCTTAGGTGATCCATCTGCGTCAGCTTCCCAAAGAGCTGGGAATACAGGCATGAACCATTGCACCCAGCTTCATTTGGTTAATTTTGATTGAACTTGTGTTACAAATTTTTCAGTTTCAAGTGGTTGTAGGATATATCTAACTTTCCAATATAGCTAAATTTCCTTAGGAAGTACAGGGAATCTGAGTAAATCTACAAGAAGGTAACTAGAGGGTGAAGACTCAAGAAATGATTTAAAAAATGTTAAAGCAGCAGGCCGGGCGCGGTGGCTCAAGCCTGTAATCCCAGCACTTTGGGATGCCGAGGCGGGTGGATCACGAGGTCAAGAGATCGAGACCATCCTGGTCAATATGGTGAAACCCCGTCTCTACTAAAACTACAAAAAATTAGCTGGGCATGTTGGCGCGTGCCTGTAATCCCAGCTACTCAGGAGGCTGAGGCAGGAGAATTGCCTGAACCCAGGAGGCGGAGGTTGCGGTGAGCCGAGATCGCGCCATTGCACTCCAG
>NW_022436976.1:33445211-33471988 GCF_009761245.1 Sapajus apella | reverse complement strand
AAAAAAAAAAAAAAAAAAAATGTTAAAGCTAACTGTAGGTATTTAATATAGGGAAAGCTATAAAGAAACAGCACAGCATCCATCATGAGTATGCATAGACTCTGTTATACCTTGAGACTCATGAATTTATTTGGTTATAGGATATACTTAACCCTAGGGTTCCTGTAAGGATGTAGAATATGAATCATAGCTTGATAGTAGTACAGTGTTAGGCATTTGTCACCTTTTTTTTTTTTTTTTTTGGAAACAGAGTCTCATTCTTGTCACCCAGGCTAAAGTGCAGTGGCGTGATCTCAGCTCACTGCAACCTCCACCTCCCGGCTTCAAGCAATTCTCCTACCTCAGCCTTCCAAGTAGCTGGGACTACAGGTGTGTGTCACCATACCCAGCTAATTTTTTATTTTTAGTGGAGATGTGATTTCACCATGTTGGCCAGTCTGGTCTCAAACTCCTGACCTCAGGTGATCTGCCCGCCTCAGCCTCCCAAAGTGCTGGGATTATAGGAGTGAGCCACTGTGCCCAGCCGGCATCAGTCTTTGCAACAGCCCATGTAAGCATTTGACATAGCTAAATGGGAGCATCTCTTTGGACCTTCCTCCAGCCCTAGATAACTGCTCAAATGTCAAGATTCACATCAGGCAGGGGTAGGAGCTGTCCTGGCTTAGAAGTCTTATTCCTCATGGCAGCCAATATCTCTTGTAAAAACTTCGTAGGCATAGATTCCAGGGTGTCTCTAGAGGACATGCTGTGTTACAAGAGTGACTGTTGAAGTAAGACCAAAGTTATGGCTATCTATCAGGAGTTTATGGTTCTCCCTGTTCAAATATAATTTATCATCTTTCACTTTTGCTCATGTTAGACTAGTAGGGTTTGATTTTTATGGATTGAATTGTGTTCCTCTAAAGTTCATATATTGAAATTGTAACCCCCCCCAGTACAGGTATCTCAGAATATGACTTTATTTGGAGCGAGGGTCTTTAACAAGTTAATCAAGTTTAAATGAGGTCATTAGAGCAGGCCCAAATCAAGTATGACTGGTATCCTTTTAAGAAGGGGAAATATGGAAACAGGCACACATACAGAGAAGATTATATGAAGAGACATAGGGAGAAGATGGCCAGCTACAAGCCAAGGGTAGAGGCCTGGAAATAGATCCTTCCCTCACAGCTCTCAGATGGAACTATCTCTGCTGATGTTGACTTTGGACTTCTAGCCTCTAGAACTCTAAGACAGTGCATTTCTGTTATTTAAGCCATCCAGCTTGTGGTACTTTGATATAGTTGTGCAAGCATGCTAACACACCGGTCCGCCTTAAACAACAAAATTTCAAGACAAAGTGTATGAAAAACAAAAGATAATGGGGCAGAGAAGGTGAGTCTTCTGCTTACCCTATCTCACTGCCTACGGTTTTCAGGCCATAGTGCAGGCAGGGGAAACCCAAACTGACTTAGCTCCCTGACTTGAGACAAAGTTGACAGTATAGACAGCCCATGATCATTAGAATTTGCAGGATCGGTTGCCAGAATTTTTTTTAAAATTCAGGAGATGTGTAAGGATTTCTGGAGTCTTAGCTGATTACG
This sequence comes from Sapajus apella, assembly GCF_009761245.1. Classification (NCBI taxonomy): domain Eukaryota; kingdom Metazoa; phylum Chordata; class Mammalia; order Primates; family Cebidae; genus Sapajus; species Sapajus apella. The sequence goes on along the minus strand of NW_022436976.1, from coordinate 33,470,408 downwards.
TACTAGTCAGCGTGTCTATACAAAGAAATCACTGGAAATAAATGGGTAGAACAATTTTCATAGGGCCAGAAATAGTTTGTATTCTTACCAGCCAGAGTGACAAAGGTTCTTGTACTACATGGGGCACATTATCTCTAATGATTCATACTATTTATAGATTCAGGCTGCTCAAATCCTACCTAATAAACTTTAAAGAAAGCTTGAAAAGGATGAAAGAGTGAGCATGTTAAGGAGAGCTATGGAAGATATAAAAAAGGCCCAAATCAAACTTTAAGAAATGAAGGTGACTGACAATGGGATGAAAACTATGTTGGGTGAAATTAAATGCAGAGTAGACAGTGCTGGAAAAAAAAAAAAACCTCATGATCATAAAAACATAACAGAAATGATCCAAAATGAAACACAAAGAGAAAAGACTAAATTAAATGAACAGCATATCATCCAGTTGTGGGAAATGTCAGGCAGCCAAATTCTGTAGTTGAAGTACCCAAAGGGGAGAAAAGGTGGACCTAAAAAATATTTGAAGAAACAATGGTCAAAAAATTTCCAAATTTAATGAAAATTATAAACTTATAGATCAAAAAACCCCAGTTGCAAGAAACATGATAAAAACTACATTAAGAAATGTTATCATAATCAAATTGTATAAAACTTCACATAAAGAGAAGAACCTTAAAAGCAACTTGAGAGAAGAAATCTACCTTATATACTTAGGTATTATACTAGTATGAGAATGACAGCATATTTCTCATGAAAACAATGCAAGTTGCAAGAGAGTGCAGCAAAATCTTTAAAATGCTGAAAAAATAACCTGTGATCCTATATTTTATACCCAGTGAAAATATGTTTCAAAAATGAAGGCAGGCCAGGCGCAGTGGCTCACGCCTATAATCCCAGCACTTTGGGAGGCCAAGGTGGGTGGATCATTTGAGGCTGAGAGTTCAAGACCAACCTGACCAACATGGTGAAACCCCATCTCTACTAAAAATCTAAAAACTAGCCAGGTGTGGTGGTGGGTGCCTGTAGTCCCAGCTACTCAGGAGGCTAAGGCATGAGAATCACTCGAATCTGGGAGGCAGAGGTTGCAGTGAGCTGAGATCTTGCCACTGCACTCCAGCCTGGGAGACAGAGGGGGATTCCACCTCAAAAAAAAAAAGGCAAAGCATTTTCTCAAATACATGGAATTTATCACCAACAGACTTGTTCCATAAGAAATGTTAAAGTCCGGCCGGGCGCGGTGGCTCAAGCCTGTAATCCCAGCACTTTGGGAGGCCGAGGCGGGTGGATCACGAGGTCAAGAGATCGAGACCATCCTGGTCAACATGGTGAAACCCCGTCTCCACTAAAAATACAAAAAATTAGCTGGGCATGGTAGCGTGTGCCTGTAATCCCAGCTACTCAGGAGGCTGAGGCAGGAGAATTGCCTGAACCCAGGAGGTGGAGGTTGCGGTGAGCTGAGATCGCGCCATTGCACTCCAGCCTGGGTAACATGAGTGAAACTCCGTCTCAAAAAAAAAAAAAAAAAAAAGAAATGTTAAAGTCCATCAAGGAGAATACCAAATGTTGGAAATCTGAATCTACGCAAAGAAATGAAAAGTGACAGAAATGATAAATTTATAGGTAAAGGTAACATATCTTTAAAAGACAATTAACTGTTTCAAATTAAATGTTTTGCTGTGTGCAGTGGCTCATGCCTGTAATCCCTGTACTTTGAGAGGCTGAGGTGGAAGGATTGCTTGAAGCCAGGAGTTCAAGACCAGCCTAGTCAGCAAAGTGAGACACCATCTTTACAAAAAATACAAAATTTAGCTGGGCATAGTGGCACATGCCAGTAGCCCTAGCTACTTGCCAGGCTGAGGCAGGAGGATTGCTTGAGCCCAGGAATTTGAGGTTGCAGTGAGCTATGATCACACCATTGCACTCCAGCTTGGGCAACAGAATAAGGCCCTGTCGCTAAAATAAAATAACATATATTGAATAGTAATGTATTGTGGAATTTATACCATATGTAGAGACAAAATGTAGCACAGTAGCACAAAGGCCAGGGAAGGGGATATGGAAGTATATGACATATGCTGTGGTATAATATTACTTAAAAGTTTATTGGTAAGTTAAAGATACATAATATAAACCCAAAAGCAACAACTACAAAAAATCAAAGTGAGTAGGTATAGCTAATAATCTCAAAAAAATGATAAAATGCAATCATAAAAGAAGGCTGAAAAAACGAAGAGATGGGAAAACAGAAAATAAATAGTAAGATAGAAAATTTAAATCCAGCCATAGTAAAAAAAAATCACTCCAATATAAATGATCTAAATACCTTCAAGTAAAAGGCAGAGATTGTCAGATTGGATAGGCAAGATATGTTTGTGTAAGAAATATTATGTAAGAAACATATAAGAAAACCACTTGTGGCCGGGCACAGTGTCTCATACCTAATCCCAGCACTTTGGGAGGTTGAGGTGGGTGTATTACGAGGTCAGGAGATCGAGATCATCCTGGCCAACATGGTGAAACCCTAAAAATTCAAAAATTAGGGTATTTTTGTATTTTGATTAGTGGCGCATGGTGGTGAGCACCAGTAATCCCAGCTACTCAGGAGGCTGAGGCAGGAGAATTGCTTGAACCTGGGAAGCAGAGGTTGCAGTGAGCCAAGATTGTACCCCTACACTCCAGCCTGGGTAACAGAGTGAGACTCTGTCTCAATAGAAAGAGAAAAAGAAATATAGGCACACAAATAGTTTTAAAGTAATTGGGTAGAGGCCAGGCATGGTGGCTCATGCCTGTAATCCCAGCACTTTGAGAGGTCAAGGTGGGCAGATCACCTGAGGTCAGGTGTTCTAGACCAGCCTGGCCAAAATGGTGAAACCCCATCTCTACTAAAATACAAAAACTAGCTGGGCATGGTGGTGCACACCTGTAATCCTACTCAGGAGGGTGAGGCAGGAGAATTGCTTGAACCTGGGAGGTGGAGGTTGCACTGAGCAGAGATCGCACCACTGCACTCCAGCCTGGGCAACAGAGTGAGACTCTGGCTCAAAATAAAAATAAAGTAAATGGGTAGAGAAGATACCATAGTAATATTAATTCAAAGAAAGCAGAAATGGCTATATTAACATCCAGGTTATTTCAGAACATATATTATTACCAGGGATAAAGAAATACATACCATATTTATAAAGGGATCATTTTTTCAAAATGATACAACAGTTTCAAAACATGTATCTAATAGCAGAGCTTCAAAATGCACAATGCAAGAACTGGTAAAACTACAAGGTTAATTGGAGAAATCCACAATAATGTTTGGAGATTTCAACAACCCTATCTCACTAATTGAAGGAAGAAGTGAATAGAAAATCAGCAGGACTATGGAAAACTTGAAAAACACAGCCAATTTGACTTAATTGACTTTTATAGAATACTCCACACAACAGCATCAGAATGCACATTCTTTTCCTTTGCACACAGAACATTTACAAAATAGACCATTTTCTGTGGTATAAAAGTGTCAAATTTAAAATGATTCAAATCCTACAGAGTGTGGTCTGTGACCACACAGCATTAAATAAGAAACCAATACCAGAAAGATCTCTAGAAAATTCCAAAATATCTGGAAATAAAGTGTACCTTTCTTAATAATCCATGGGTCAAAGAAGAAACCAAAAGGAAAATTATAAAATATTTTGAACTGCTTGAAAATGAAAACATGAGATATAAAATTTGGGGGATACAGCTAAAATAATGATTAGAGATAAATTTATAGCATTAAACCCTTATATTAGAAAAAAAGGCTGGGCACGGTGGCTCACGCCTTTAATCTCAACACTTTGGGAGGCCGAGGTGGGTGGATCACTTGAGATCAGGAGTTTGAAACCAGCCTGGCAAGCATGGTGAAACTCCATCTCTACTAAAAAAAAAAAAAAAAAAAAATTATCCGAGCGTGGTGGTGTGTGCCTATAATCCCAGGTGGTGGAGGTTGCAGTGAGCCAAGATCACACCACTGCACTCCAGCCTGGGCGACATAGCAAGACTCTGTCTTAATAAAAAAGAAAAAAGACATCTCAAATCAATAACCTACTCGTCTACCTTCAGTAATTAGATAACAAAGAGTAAATGAAATACAAAATAAAAGAGAAGATATAATACAGATAAGACAAGCAATTCATAAAATAGAAGACAAAAACAGTAAAGAAAATTAATGAAAAAAAAATCACAAATATGACATAATTTGGGATAAATTTGATAAATGATTTGTAGTACATAACACTGAAAACTACAAAATATTGTTATAAGAATTTAAAGACCTAAATAAATAGAGATATATAGTATTCATGGATTGATAGACTCAGTACTGTTAAGATGTCAGAAGGCCGGGCGCGGTGGCTCAAGCCTGTAATCCCAGCACTTTGGGAGGCCGAGGCGGGTGGATCACGAGGTCAAGAGATCGAGACCATCCTGGTCAACATGGTGAAACCCTGTCTCTACTAAAAATAGAAAAAATTAGCTGGGCATGGTGGTGCGTGCCTGTAATCCCAGCTACTCAGGAGGCTGAGGCAGGAGAATTGCCTGAACCCAGGAGGCGGAGGTTGCGGTGAGCTGAGATCGCGCCATTGCACTCCAGCCTGAGTAACATGAGTGAAACTCCATCTCAAAAAAAAAAAAAAAAGATGTCAGTTATCCCCAAATTGATCTGTAACTTCAACACAGTCCCAATCAAAATACTTGTAGGCTTTTTAAAAAATGGAAATTGAGGTGCTGATTCTGAAATTTATGAGAGGATGCAAAGAACCTAGAAAAGCCACAACAAATTTGAAAAAGAACATAATTCCAGGACTTCGATTACCTGATGTTAAGACGTATTTTAAAAGTAGAGTGATTGGCTGGGTGCAGTGGCTCACACCTGTATCCCAGCACTTTGGGAGGCTGCAGCAGGCAGATCACCTGAGATCAGGAGTCAAGACCAGCCTGGCCAACATAGGTGAAGCCCTGTCTCTCTCTCTTTTTTTTTTTTTTTTTTGCGCCCTCCCAATAAAAAGAAAATAAACTCTTTTCTTTTTTTTTTTTTTTTTTTGAGACAAGAGTCTTGTTCTGTTGCCAGGCGCCAGGCTAGAGTGCAGTGATGCAATCTAGGCTCACTGCAACCCCCGCCTCCTGGGTTCAAGCAATTCTGCTGCCTCAGCCTCCCGAGTAGCTGGGACTACAGGCGTGTGCCACCACACCCAGCTAATTTTTGTATTTTTTAGTAGAGAGTGGGTTTCACCATGTTGGCCAGGATGGTTTCAATCTCTTAACCTTATGATCCGCCCGCCTCAGCCTCCCAAAGTGCTGGGATTTCAGGCGTGAGCCACCGTGCCTGGCCCTGTCTCTAACAAAAATAAAAAAATTAGCTGGGTGCGGTTGCGGGTGCCTGTGATTCCAGCTACTCAGGAGGATGAGGCAGGAGAATCGCTTGAGCCTGGGAGATGGAGGTTGCAGTATGCTGAGACTGTGCCACTGCACTCTAGCCTGGGCAACAGAGTGAGGCTCCATATTGGAAAAAAAAAAAAAAAAAAAATAGAGTGATCAAAGCAGTACTGTTTGGGTGTAAATATATATGAATAAACCAATGGAATAGAATAGAGAGGCAAAAAATAGATGCTCACAGATGGTCAATTGCTTTTCCATAAAGATGCCAAGCACTTCATTCGGAAAAGGATAATCTTTTGAACAAAAATGGTATTTATAATTGTATAGCTAGCCAGCTGTTCGAAAAAGATGAACCTCAACCTTTACCTCATACCATGTACAAAAATAAATTTGAAATAGTTCATAGACTTATTCAGAGTTAAAACTAAAGCTTCTGAAAGAAAACATTAGATAAAAATCTTAGTGGCCAGGCGCAGTGGTGGCTCATGTCTGTAATCCAGCACTTTGGGAGGCTGAGACAGGTGGATCACCTGAGGTTGGGAGTTCGAGACCAGCCTGACCAACATGGAGAAACCCCATCTCTACTAAACATGCAAAATTAGCCAGGCATGGTGGTGCATCCTTGTAATTCCAGCTACTCGGGAGGCTGAGGTAGGAGAATTGCTTGAACCTGGGAGGTGGAGGTTGCAGTGAGCTGAGATCGGGCCATTGCACTCTAGCCTGGGCACAAAAGCAAAACCCCATCTCAAAAAAAATTTTTTTTGGCTTGAAGGAGTGTTAGGAAACAATATGTTACAAAGGGGCTCTAGGAAATTTTGGGGGGTGATTGCAAGTGCCTTTTTATGGGTGTATGTACATGAGAGAATTCATCAAATTATAAACTTTAAATATGTGTAATTTGTCAATTATTTTAAATATAACTGTAAAAAAAGTTTTTTTCTAGTAACGTAGTAGACATTAAGAGTTAACCTGTCAAAGTCTTTCACAAAAAGAACAAAGTTTTATTAACTCTTTACTCAACACCAAAAAGACAGGAATAGAGAAGTTTATGTTGGTTGTGATACAAGAATCTGTGAAATCGTTTATTTGTATAATTCTACATCTTGTATAAGACAGGCTGAAAAATAGGCTGAATGGCCTCTTGAGATTCTTTCCCACTCTAAGCTTCTAAAATAGGAGATTTGGGTTATTTTAATTTGAAACTACACATATTCTTCAGAGAAGTGTGAAATTACAAAAGCATAATTTCATAGGTTCTTTGTAGCACTAGGGAGAACAGATGGTGCTAAAATCTGTTTGAGAAATGTTTAATTCTCTGGCCTTCAAGGAATACATTTCTTTTAGTGAATTAAGAGTTGATAGTCCTCTTCTCAAAGGAATGAAAGGAGTTGGTCAAAGGTCTTCTGGAAAATCGTGCAAAGGAGAAAGATGGTGTTCCATTGATTATTGGTATAGCTTTTCCTAGTGTATACATAAAAGACAGTATTTAACAATAGATATGTTCAAATAAAAGAATCCTCAAGAAGGAGGCCATGATGCTGTACCTCCACTGACTACAAGAGGAGGCCACTGCTGAACTCTGCATGCCCAGGATAGTACTGTCTTTTCTCTTGTATGCATGCCCATTGATTGGAGTGACTCAACTACACTGGACTGCCAGTCAAATTCCTTGCTTTCCATATCTTCCATAACTCACAGTCTTGCTGCCATATTTGGCCTTGAGACCATCAGCTCTAATCTCATTGTGTTTATGTCCAGCACCACAAGAAGTCCTGGACGCCTAGGGCATCCCTCGTTTATCACAGTTTAATCTCTATCTCTGTACACCCTCCTTTCTGACCCTATTTCTTACTTATTTTGGAGAATGCAAGGGATTAGTTCTTGTAAGTCTTATTTGCCTCTCTCCATTTCCTTGGTAATCTTATCCAGTTCCATGGGCTTAAATACTATTTCTATGCTGACATCTTCCAAATGTTTGTTTTTAGCCTGAATGAATCTCTCTGCTGTTTTGTAGACTTGAGTGTCCTATTGCCCACTTGACATCTCTACTTGCATACACATTTCAAGCTTAGTAAGTTCAACTTTGAGGTGGTCTTACAGTCTCCTCTATCTAAATTAATGACAGTGCTGTCATCTTTCCAGTTACCCAGGCCCAAAACTTTAGAGTCATCTTCGAACCTCCTTACCCTCATTCCCTGATAAGACAAATCTATCAGGAAATTCAGCTGCCTCTGCCTTCTAAATATAAATATAATCCAGCTGCATCTCAATCCTGGGACCAATCTGGTCTCTGATCTGGATTTCTGCAGTGGTCTCCTAACTGGTCCTCTTGTTAGTACTCTTGCCTCAGTTAGTCTGTTCTCAGTGTAGTAGCCTAAGTGGTCCTTTAAAAACTAAATCATATCATGTCACTCCCCCGCTTAAAACCTTCCACGGATTTTTGATCCCGATCAGAAAAAATACAAGTCCTCTACACGATTTGTATTTCTTGACTCATTATCCCTGTGACCTCATTTTTTATACCTCTTCCTTTTCTGTCACTCAGCTCTGGCCACACTGTCCTTGATGTTTCTTGAAATTACAGGGCATACTAACATACTACCCTCCAGGGCATTGCACATATCCCTGTGCAGTGGGATAAGAGCCTGTGGCTTTTCCCTCACTTTTTTTTAGTAAGACATCCTCTGATTCTCTTATTTAAAATTGTACCCACCAAAACTCCCAGTCTTCCTTCCATGACTTATTTTTCCCTGTAGCACTTATCATTGCATAATGGTTTTATGTATTTTACTTGTTTATTGTTTTTGTCTCCTCCTCCTCCTATACACACAAGAATATAAGCTCTGTGAGGGCAGGAATTTGTTTGCTTGTCTACTGCTGAATAAACCAAGCACTAAAACAGTGTCTAGCATATATTAGATACTCAGTGCCCACTGGCTAAATGAATAAGTATTTGCTAAGTGAATGAGTGAAGGCAGCCTGGGCAGCATAGCGTGAGACCTCAGCTCTACAAAATAAAAAATAGGCCAGAGGGCCAGGTGCGGTAGCTCACGCCTATAATCCCAGCACTTTGGGAGGCCCAGGAGGGAGGGTCACTTGAGGTCAGGAGTTTGAGAGCAGCCTGACCAACATGGTGAAACCCTGTCTCTACCAAAAAATACAAAAAGTAGGCAGACGTGGTGGCACATGCCTGTAATCCCAGTTACTTGGGAGGCTGAGGCAGGAGAATCGCTTTAACACAGGAGGCAGAGGTTGCAGTGAGCCAAGGCTGTGCCACTACACTTCAGCCTGGGCAACAGAGTGAGACCGTGTCTCAAAATAATAATAATAATAATAGACCCGGTGTGGTGGCTCACACCTGTAATCCCAGCACTTTGAGAGGCTGAAGTGGGAGGTTGGTGGATCAGTTGAGGCCAGGAGTTTGAAATCGGCCTGGATAACATGGCAAAACCCTGTCTCAACTGCAAATACAAAAATTAGTGGGGCATGGTGGTGCATGCCTATAGTCCCAGCTATTTGGGAGGCTGAGGCACGAGAATCACTTAAACCCAGGAGGCAGAGGTTGCAGTGAGCTGAAATCCTGCCACTGCACTCCAGCCTGGGTGACAGAATGAGACTCTATCTCCAAAGTAAATAAATAAAAATAGCTGTGTGGGCCATGCCCATAATCCCAGCACTTTGGGAAAGCAAGGTGGGCAGATCATTTGAGGTCAGGAGTTCAAGACCAGCTTGACCTACAAAGTGAAACCCTGTCTCTACTAAAATACAAAAATTAGGGCCGGGGAAGGTAGCTCACGCCTGTAATTCCAGCATACTGGGAGGCCGAGGCAGGTGGATCACCTGAGGTCAGGAGTTCGAGGTCAGCCTGGCCAGCCGGGTAAAACACTGACTCTACTGAAAATACAAAAACTAACTGGGCCTAGTGGCGGTCGCCTATAATCCCAGCTACTCGGGAGGCTGAGGCAGGAGAATCACTTGAACCTGGGAGGTGAAGGTTACAGTGAGCCAGGATCATGCCATTGCACTCCAGCCTGGACGACAGAGCAAGAGTCTGTCTGGAAAAAAAAAAAAAAAAAAGAAAAAGAAATACAAAAATTAGCCAGGCATGGTGGTGGGTACCTGTAATCCCAGCTACTCAGGAAGCTGAGGCAGGAGAATCGCTTGAACCCAGGAGGCAGAGGTTGCAGTGAGCCAAGATTGTGCCACTGCACTCCAACTCCAGCCTGGGTAACAGAGCAAGACTCCCTCTCAAAAAAAAAAAAAAGCTGGGTGTAGTGGTACATACCTATAGACCATGTACCTGGGAGGCTGATGTGGGAAGATCACTTGAGCCCGAGAGTTGGAGGCTGCAGTGAGCTATGATTATGCCACTGTACTCCAGTCTGGGCAACAGATCAAGACCCTGCCTCAAAAAAAAAAAAAAACCCAAAACAAAACAACCAAAATAGAATGAATGAAGGCTCATAGTTGTCAATACATAGACTCATAGGACTTGAAGATGGGGTCTATCCTTGGGACACCAGTGAATTTCAGCTAACTAGAAGGGTACATATTTACATTTTTCCTAAAATTACTCCAAGAAAGGATATTCTTCCACCTTTTCCATCATTCTTCAGCTTGGTGCTTCTTTCTCAGTTCTGTTCCTTCACTCATGCTGTTTCCTTTGTCCAGAATATTCTTTTTGTATACCTGATAGCCTTTAGGAAACCTCCCTGGAATTCTCCATCCCCCAGACAGTGTCACTGTTTTTCTCCTCCATTTTCTTGCTGTTCTTTATTTCTCTAACATGCACAGGGTGATGGATATGAATCCTGTCCTCTGAATTGTGAGCCCCTTGAGGGCAGAGAGTATCTTTCTTTCTTTCTTTTTTTTTTTTTTTTTTTTTTTGAGACAGAGTTTCGCTTTTTGTTACCCAGGCTGGAGTGCAATGGTGCGATCTCGGCTCACTGCAACCTCCGCCTCCTGGGTTCAGGCAGTTCTCCTGCCTCAGCCTCCCGAGTAGCTGGGACTACAGGCATGCACCACTATGCCCAGCTAATTTTTGTATTTTTAGTAGAGACGGGGTTTCACCATGTTGACCAGGATGGTCTCGATCCCTTGACCTCATGATCCACCCGTCTCGGCCTCCCAAAGTGCTGGGATTATAGGCGTGAGCCACCGCGCCCGGCCTCTTTCATGCTTTCCTGTACCCTTGTTGTAGTCGTTCACTTTCATAGATTTTCCACACCTTTGCACTGCATCTTCCTACCTAAAGCCTCTCTTAATCACCTGATAATGTTTATAGAATTGAATCACTAAAACTTATTTTATTTGGCTGAGTACAGTGGCTCATGCCTGTCATTCCAGCACTTTGGGAAGCCGAGGAGGGAGGATCGCTTTAGCCCCAAGATTTGAGACCAGCCTCGGCAACATAGTAAGAAAGACCCCGTCCATACAAAATTAAAAATAAAAGAATTAGCCAGGTGTGGTGGCACATAGCTATAGTACAGACTATTTGGGATGCTGAGGTGGGAGGATCACCTGAGCCCCAGAGGTCAAGGCTGCAGTGAGCGATGATCATGCCACTGCACTCCAGCCTGGGTGAGAAAGCAAGACTCTGTCTCAGAAATGAAAACAAAAACAGAAACTTATTTTATTAAATACCCAATCCATATGACACTAATTACAAGTGAACTAAGATCTTGTTAAAAATATCATGCTAACCACATTAACTCTCAGTATAGTTTTATGACTATTACAAACCATCCAAATGTATTCTTACTTATTTAGTTTACTAATCAGTGTATTCAGCAAGTATTTATGGAGTGCCTACCATGACAAAGGCCCTATGCTAAGCCTAACACATACACAAATTGTAGCCGTTCCTCAAGGCCCTGCTTAAATTCCTCTAGAAATCCTTTCCATTTCAAATAGAAAGGCTAAATAAACTGTCATTTTTTAAACATGAGATCTCAGGAAGTTGAAGTACATGGTGTGTTAACTCGAAGATGGATTAGATATCATACCTCCTCACCCACTTCTGCAGCACAATCATTCATAGAACTATATTCTTTTAATTGGCTCCTGTGATTTTCAGTGACTCCAAGGGTGGGAAACACAGGAAGGTAAAGCTCATGCTGTTCCACTTGATGTGTTAAAATGGTTCTTTTGAGATAGTACTCCTGTGGCATTTAGCTCAGCCTGCTCAGTGCCTGGCTCATGGTTGGTGCTCTACAGATGTTACCTACTTTGCACATTCCATTGTTACAGCAATTGTTTCTCTGCCTTTTACTGGTATGTCATTCGCAGTAATTTATAAACTTTTAGGAAAGACCCTTAATTTCATTATCTTATAAGAGGTATAGGAGGTACTTGGTTGAATTATTTGCTGCTGATTTTAAGGTTGCTTTAAGGTTCAGTAGGCAGGGTAGGGAAGATGAGCATACACATTTTATTAACAATAAGTACTTATTATATGTTTGGTGCTTTCCTAAGCACTTTGTAAACATTAGTTTATCGAACTCTCATAACTCTATGAAATAGTTACTTTTATTATCCCATTTTATAGAAGAGGTTCCTGGGAGTAAGTTTACTGAAGGCACATGGATAGTTACTAGCAAAGCCAGTATTCAAATACTGTTGGTCGAAGGTCAGGCGTGGTGGCTCACACCTGTAATCCCAGCACTTTGGGAGGCCAAGGTGGGTAGATCACTTGAGGTCAGGAGTTCGAGACCCCCCTGATCAACATGGTGAAACCCCTTCTCTAGTAAATAATAGTAATTTTTTAAAAAGTAGCCAGGTGTGGTCACACATGCTTGTAATCCCAGCTACTTGGGAGGCTGAGGCAGGAGAATCGCTTGAACCCAGGAGGCAGAGGTTTCAGTGAGCTGAGATTGCGCCATTGCACTCCAGCCTGGGCAACAAGAGTGAAACTCTGTCTCAAAACAAAACAAAACAAAGATATTGTTAGTCTTGCAATTAAGCATTATTCAAGGTTGAATGTGGATAATGGCATACGAAAAATACAGAGAATGTGCTATGGCATTTCAAAGAAGGGAATGGTCACATTAATGTCTCACTGAAGGGTTAAAGAAGTCTTCATGCTGGCCAGGCGCAGTGGCCCATGCCTATAATCCCAGCACTTTGGGAGGCCAAGGCAGGCAGATCACAAGGTCAGGAGTTCGAGACCAGCATGGCCAATATGGTAAAACCCCGTCTCTACCGAAATACAAAAATAAGCTGGGTGTGGTGGCACATGCCTGTAGTCTCAGCTGCTCAGGAGGCTGAGGCAGAAGAAGCGCTTGAACCCGGGAGGCAGAGGTTACAGTGAGTCGAGATCGTGCCTCTGTACTCCAACCTGGGCAACAGAGGGAGACTCCATCTCAAAAAAAAAAAAAAAAAAAAAAAGTCTTCCTGCTGGAATTGGCATTTTCAGGGGACAGCTTTTTCAGGTGCTTAGATACGGACGAAGAAGAGAGAAGCTAGGCCAGGTGCGATGGCTCACACATGTAATCCCAGCACTTTGGGAGGCCAAGGTGGGCAGATCACTTGAGATCAGGAGTTTGAGACCAGCCTGGCCAACATGGTCAAACTCCATCCCTACTGAAAATACAAAGAATGAGATGGGTGTGATGGCGGGTGCCTATAGTCCCAGCTACTTGGGAGGCTGAGGAGACTCGCGTCAACGTGGGAGGCAGAGATAGCAGTGAGCCAGGACCATACCACTGCACCCCAGCCTGGGCAACAGAGCAAGACTCTGTCTCAAAAAAACAAAAGAAAAAAAAGAAAAACCAAACAACAACAACAAAAAGAAAATAGTAATGTAAGTCCTCGGGGATGGGAAATGATAGTCCCTCAGGAAGTAGTCCTGCATGTAAGCAGCATGTAAGGTTACTGTAGGAGGGAGGCAAGACAAGAGAGCTGATTTGGGGTTAGAGCATAGGAAGTTGAGATTCTGAATGGAGGACAAGCTGGAGAAAAATGTGATGTAGAGCTGTGCTTTGATAAATACGGAAACATGGTATGTGATGAATCAGAACTGATAGGGATTGACTATAGGAAAACCAGTTATAAGATCATTATGTCCAGAAAAGAGGCAATTAAGCCATGAACTGTGGTGAAGATAGGTATAGATACAAGAAACATTTGAGAATTTGAATTGACGGTGGAATAGCACAACCAAAATGGATAGACAAGTGTTTATATCATTATATGACAAGTGTAAATTTATTTTATGGTCAGTAAGGTCTTTTGATTATCTTGGAAACTCTGCTCTTGTCATAACTGAGCATTATTTTAAGAGAAATAAAATATATTCATTTATCTCTAAAGAAATAAGAAATTTCTTTCATTGGACTTGTAATTTACATCCAAGGAGATGATTTCCTTTGAGGCCAGCTAATTTATTCAGAATGTCTGGATTGAAAATGTTTCTTAGTCTGCTTAGTGTAGACAAAATTAGAAACCACTTTAGCCTAATGATTCGGAAGAAATGATTTCTTTAAAATTGTGATCATCTCAGTTTCTTTCATGTGATACAAATGTAAATTGCAAATGAGAACCTAAATGTGTCTGTCAGTTGGCTTTGCTAAGCAGAAATCTTCTAGCTGACTCATCCTGTTTGCAGAAGAATTATTTCAAAGTAACCTTTGGAAAACCCTGGTAGAAGTGGTTCGGATTAAAGTGAGATTGATAAATGTCAGTGTAAGAGGAGTATTCAATTATAGTTTGGATACCTCTGGTGCTTTACAAGAGTTATAGCAAAGTAAAGCCAAGAGATGATGATGCCTTGGAGTTGTATTGATACAATACCTAGGAATAAATTTAACCAAAGAAGTAAAAGACTTGTACCCTGAAAACTACAAACATTGCTGAAAGTAATTAAAGACCTATATAAACGAAAAGACATTTCACGGATTGGAAGACTTAATATTGTTAAGATGCCAATACTAAAAGTGATCTACAGATTCATTGCAAGCCTTATCAAAATTTCAATGATCTTTTTGCAGAAATGGAAAAGTCAATATTCAAATTCATCTGGAATTGCAAGGGGCCCTGAATAGCCCTTTATGGATGTTCTTGAAAAAGAACAAAATTGGAGGATTTATACTTCTCAGTTTTAAAACTTACCCTTACCTCATACTATATATAAAACTAAGTTAAAACAACCAACAAACTAAATATAAGAGCTAAAACCATAAAGCTATTAGACAAAAACGAGTAATTCTTCATGACGTTGGATTTGGTATTGGATTCTTAGATATGACACCAAAAGCATAAGCAACAAAATTTAAAAAATAGATGAATTGGATTTAATAAAAATTAACAACTTTTGTGCATCCAAGGACATTATCAAAATGAAAAGACAACCTACAAAATGGGAGAAAATATTTTCAGATCATATCTCTGATAAGGGTCTAGTATGCAGAATATATAAAGAGCTCTTACATGTCAACAGCGAAGACAGTGAGGCCAAGTGGGTATGTACCTGTAGTTCCAGCTACTCTGGAGGTTAAGGTGGGAGGATCAAGGCCAGTCTGGGTAACATAGTAAAACCCTGTCTCTAAAAACAAGAAAAGACAGTGCAGTTTTAAAAAAGGGTAAAGGACTTGAATAGACATTTCACAAAAGAATCACATGAAAAGATACTCAACATCATTAGTCATTATGGGAATGCAAATCAAAACCACAATGAGATACCACTTTACACCAACTAGAATTTTTTTTTTTAAAGGAAAATAATGAGTGTTGGTGAGGATGTAGAAAAATTGGAACCCTTGTACGTGGCTGGTTAGAAATGTAAAATATTTCAGCCACTATAAAAAAGAAACCAGTTTGGCACCCTCTCAAAAAGTTCAACATAGATTACCATATGACCCTGCAATTCTGCCCCCAAGTATATGCCCAAAAGAATTGAAAACAAGGTACCCCAACAAGTACATGTATACACATGTTCATAATAGCACTATTAAAAATAGGTGAAAGGTGGAAACAGCTCCAATGTCTATCAGCAGATGAATGGATAAACAAATTGAGGTCTATACATACAATGGAATATTTTTCCACCATAAAACAGAATGAAATATTAATCAGTGCTACATTGTGGGTGAGCTTTCAAAACTTTATGCCAAGTGAAAGAAGCCGGACACAATTGTCACATGTAATATAGTTCCATTTATATGAGTTGTTCAGAACAGATAAATATATAGAGACAATGCAGATGGTGGTAGGGGGCAAATGGAGCACTGTGGTACTGTTACTGGAAAGGTATTCAGGTTTAGACCCCAAGAGAGGATTCTTGGATCTCACGCAGCTGAGTCCATTAGGGAAAGCAAGTTTATTAAGAAAGTAGAGGAATAGGCCAAGTACAGTGGCTCATGCTTGTAATCCTAGTACTTTGAGAGGCTGAGGTGGGCGTATCACCGGAGGTCAGGAGTTTGAAACCAGCCTGGCCAACATGATGAAACCCCATCTCTACTAAAATTAAAAAAAAAAAAAATTAACTGGGTGTGGCTGTGGCTCCCTGTAATTCCAGCTACTTAGGAGGCCGAGGCAGGAGAGTCGATTGAACGTAGGACGCAAAGGTAGTGAGCCGAGATCACGCCATTGCACTCCAGCCTGGGCAACAAGAGTGAAACTCCACCTCAAAAAAAATAAAAAATAAATAAATAAATAAAAGGAATAAAAGAATGACTGCTCCTTAGACAAAGCAGTGTCATGGGCTGCTGAGTATACTTAAGGAAGGTATTGCGGTATTTTTTTTCTTTTTTTTTTTTTTTTTTTGAGATGGAGTTTTGCTCTTGTTGCCCAGGCTGGAGTGCCATGGCGCCATCTTGGTTCACTGCAACCTCCGCCTCCCGGGTTCAAGCGATTCTTCTGCTGCAACTTCCGCCTTCTGAGTTCAACGGATTCTCCTGCCTCACCCTCCCGAGTAGCTGGGATTACAGGCATACACCACCACACCCAGCTAATTTTGTATTTTTAGTAGAGATAGGGTTTCTCCATGTTGGTTAGGCTGGTCTTGAACTCCTGACCTCAGGTGATCTACCTGCCTTGGCCTCCCAAAGTGCTGGGATTACAAGTGTAAGCTACAGTGCCCAGCCTGGTATTTCTTGATTATATGCTGAACAAAGGTTTTTCTGGGAGAGGGATGGGGAATTCCTGGAACTGAGGATTCCTCCCCTTTTTAGACCATGTAGGGTAACTTCCTGACATTTCCATGGCATTTGTAAACTGTCATGCATGAGTGGGAGTGTTTTTTAGCATGCTAATGTATTATAATTAGCAGGTAATGAGCAGTGAGGACCACCAGTGGTCATTTTCATCACCATCTTGGTTTTGGCGGGTTTTGGCCAGCTTCTTTATGGCACTCTGTTTTTATTAGTGGGGTCTTTGTGACCTGTATCTTGTGCTGACCTGTATCATCCCAACTAAGAATGGCCAGCCTCCTGGGATGTAGCCCAGCAGGCCCCAGCCTCATTTTACCCAACCCCTGTTCAAGATGGAGTGGAACAACTCTGACAACACTACAACTTTTTTTTCCAAGATGGAGGCTCTTTGTGTTGCCCAGGCTAGAGTGCAGAAGCTCAATCTTGGCTCACTGCAACCTCTACCTTTTGGGTTCAAGCAGTTCTCCTGCCTCAGCCTCCTGAGTAGCTGGAATTACACGTGCCTGCCATCACACCCTGGTAATTTTTTTGTACTTTTAGTAGAGATGGGTTTTCACCATGTTGGCCAGGCTGGTCTTAAAGTCCTGACCTAAAGTGATCCACCCACCTCGGCCTCCTAAAGTGCTGGGATTACAGATGCGAGCTACTGCGCCTGGACCGCAGCACTACAACTTACAGGAGGAAGAGGGGAGTAAAACAAAATAAGTTTCCAATTAGATTTTTAAAGCCTTGATTTAAAGGATTAGACCAGAAAGTTGGACAAATGGGATGACATAAAGGAAAAAAAGGGAAATAAAAACAAATTATCATTAACCTAGAGCTGGGCTGGGTGGCATGTGCCTATAATCCTAGCTACTCAAGAGGTTGAGGTGAGGGGATCACCTGAGCCCAGGAGCTTGAATCCAGCCTGGACAACATAGTGAGACTCCCATCTCTTAAAAAAAAAAAATGGTGTCAAACTCTTTATGGAAATAAAATAACAACAACAAAAAATTATCATTAGCCTGTTTCAGGCAGGGGCTGGAATTTAACATCAAGGTGAGTTCTTATTACATGCAAAGAAGTGGCCTATGAATTTTTTTTTATTAGGTTCAGAATTATTATGTTAAATCTTTTGAGAATAAATCAAAATATTAGTAACTAATTTCACTGAAGATCTCAAACATAAGTATTAAAATTAAGAAGCAATGAATTTCATATTTTTTAGAGGGAAGGTTCACTCCTTTGGAAGTTGATAAAGAGAGCAGATGCACTTAAATATGGGACATTCTTTTGAACTTAGAATTTCAGATTATCCTCAGAGAATCCAGTATATAGGAGAAACTACAATTAGCTAAACTAATTTTAGTTACTTGAGTTCAGTGCAGCAATAAAAGGACAAAAAATGAATGCAAAATGTGTCATGTGCTTATTAGGTCATAGTACAAATCAGTTATAAAATATACAGGAAATTTTTGTATACGTTGATTTGTTAGTGGTGACTGATTTTTTACTTTGTTTTTATTATTTGGTAGCCCCTTTGTCACTGTAATATGTAATATTATTCTGTTAGTTTTGTTTTTGAGAAGATGGAGTTGCACCATGTCAGACAGAAAAATGCTCATTCTTGTCAGAATAAGGTTGTCTTTCCTCAATTGCAGATGATGAAAGCCATGAACAAGTCCAATGAGCATGTCCTAGCAGGAGGTGCCTGCTTCAATGAAAAGGCAGATTCTCATCTTGTGTGTGTGCAGAATGATGACGGAAACTATCAGACCCAGGCTATCAGTATTCACAATCAGCCCAGAAAAGGTGAGCATTTGAGGATAATGGAAGATTATACTGGACTTGGACAGTTAGGTACCTCAGTCCTGTAACACTCACTTTCTAGATAGGTGACCACAAACAAATTAATTAACCTTTCCAACCATATTCTTCAGGATTACGCTGACTCCCCAAGTGGCCAGACTCAGAATTGCAAATGGGATATCTGTTATTGAGGGAAATATTTTGAAAATATGCCCTTAGGATATTGACAGGTCCAGTACTGGCATTTGAAGGTAAAAATAGGCCCCATAATGAGAGTATGTTTAGGTAAATTTGAAGCTTGTTGGATGGTATTTCCACAGAATGCTAATTAATATTTTGATAGGATTCTGAAGGAAGTTCAGTGCTATTCAGAATGTGGTCTCCCACACCCCAAGATGTCTGTGTGATTCAAATGCACATTTGACTTTGAGAAGCATTGCTTAAGGGGGCATTACCCAAAGTGTTTTCTCAGGCTCTATGCTGGTAAAAACTGTTCACATGAAAAAAATAAGTCTTGTTTAATACATTTAATCAAAGAAACCCTGTGTTTGGCCAGCCTCCGTGGCTCATGCCTGTAATCCCAGAACTTTGGGAGGCTGAGGCAGGAGCATCATTTGAGCTAAGGAGTTCAAGACAAGCCTGGGAAACATAGCAAGATCCTGTCTCTTAAAGAAAAAGAGCCAGGCATGGTGGCTGTTGATCTCACCATTTTCGAAGGCCAAAGCGGATCATCTGAGAACAGGAGTTCGAGACCAGCCTGACCAACGTGGTGAAACCCCATCTCTACCAAAAATACAAAAAAAATTAGCTGGGTTTGGTGGCACATGCCTCTAATCCCAGTGACTCGGGAGGCTGAGGCAGGAGAATCGCTTGAACTTGGGAGGTGGAGGTTGCAGTGAGCCAAGCTCGCACCATTGCACTTCAGCTTGGGCAACAAGAGCAAAACTCCGTCTCAAAAAAAAAAAAAAAAAAAAGAACAAACCCTGTGTGCTAAACAAGTTTAAACAGGCTCCTGTACTGTGGGACTTTTAGACCTAACAAGGTGATGTGTAATCTAATTTTTCAAAAGGAAGATAGCATCTAGCTATTCCCAAATTTATTTGACCACAAGTCTTTTTTTCCTCAGAGTTTCTCCAAAACTAGCATTCCTTCGTATGTTTTGTGAAACATTTGTCTAGTAGGCATACAGTAGGTCACTCTTCAAGGTAGGTAGGTAGGTAGATAGGTAGATGTTTTGAGACAGTCTCATATAGATAGATGATAGGTAGGTAGGTAGGTAGGTAGAGAGATAGACAGATAGATAGATAGATAGATAGATAGATAGATAGATAGATAGATGATGGATAGATAGATAGATATTTTGAGACAGAGTCTTGCTCTGTTGCCCAGGCTGCAGTGCAGTAGTATGATCTCAGCTCACTGCAACCTCTGCCTCCTAGGTTGAAGCAATTCTCCCGCCTCGGCTGGGATTACAGGTGTGCACCACCACACCTGGCTAATTTTTAGATTTTTAATAGAGACAGGGTTTTACCATGTTGGCCAGGCTGGTCTCCAACTCTTGGCTTCAAATGAATCGGCCTGCCTTGGCTTCAATGCTGGGATTACAGGTGTGAGCCACCGCAACTGGCCAATGTATTTTTAAATCAATTGTTTAATAGCCGGGCGCGGTGGCTCAAGCCTGTAATCTCAGCACTTTGGGAGGCCGAGATGGGTGGATCACGAGGTCAAGAGATCAAGACCATCCTGGTCAACATGGTGAAACCCCGTCTCTACTAAAACTACAAAAAATTAGCTGGGCATGGTGGCGCGTGCCTGTAGTCCCAGCTACTCAGGAGGCTGAGGCAGGAGAATTGCCTGAACCCAGGAGGCGGAGGTTGCGGTGAGCCGAGATCGCGCCATTGCACTCCAGCCTGGGTAACAAGAGCGAAACTCCGTCTCAAAAAAAAAACAAAACAAAAACAAAAACAAAAACAAAAAATTGTTTAATAAAGGTATAAAAGGTATTTAGCAAATGTATATTCAAATGCAGTATCCAAAATAAGATGTTAAGGATACAATGCTCCCTATTAGTCATATTGTATCTAGAATATTCAGACAAGTTCTGTATATCATTAAGTGTAGGCATAAAACTAGAGGGTCTCCAGAGGATGATTCAAGACCTATGAGAAATCTGGAACCTAGTTCAAAGGAAGCCTTCTTGAATAAAGTATGCATGTTTAACCTGGAAAGATAGATATTAGAAGGGGATGGAAAATAGCCATGTCTATTCTTACAGTGTTTGATTATGTGGAAATAAGGCTGAACTTTTTCTCTATAGGTTCAAAAGGCCAGAACCAGTACCAGTGGGTGAAAGTTACAGGGAGCCAGATTTGAGCTCAATTTGAGAGCACAGTGTATAACCTGGAAGTTATCCAGAGGTAGTATGGGTTGCCTTGTGTGATTGTTGGCTCCTGTCTCTAGGAGTCTAACAAAGCCTGGATGACCACATCTTAAAAGTATTGCAGGGCCAGTGGGTAGGAAGCTGGATTAGTCCAGTTCAGTTTAAGTAAGATGTGGAAAAATAAGGACAGTAGTACAGTGAAGTTTCTATAAAGCTAAATGTAACTTTTTTTTTTTTTTTTTTTTTTTATGAAGAGATAGTGGTAATAATAGTTTGTCTTTTAAATGGATTTAAAAAAAAAAAAAATCTGCTTGGCAGATAAAATAGTTGGCAACCATATTTCTATCTTCAGAATATATTTGATCTTAAAAAAATCTGAAAATCAATGGATTAGATTGAGGGTGGCAAATTTTTTTTGCAAAGGGCCAGGTGATAAATATTTTAGATTTTGCAAGCCTGTGGTTTTTGTCAACAACTATTCAACTTTAGCATTTTAGTGCAAAAACTACCATAAATAATAAGAAAATAAATGGACATGGCTATGTTCCAATAAAATTTTATTTATAAAAACAGGCTGGAGGCCAAGCAGGCTATAGCTTGCCAACCCCTGGCCTCAACCATTAAGATTCCTTTTCTTGTAAGATACTTGGATACTTTTTTTTTCTTTTTTTTGGAGACGGAGTTTCGCTCTTGTTACCCAGGCTGGAGTGCAATGGTGCGGTCTCGGCTCACCGCAACCTCCGCCTCCTGGGTTCAAGCAATTCTCCTGCCTCAGCCTCCTGAGTAGCTGGGATTACAGGCACGCACCACCATGCCCAGCTAATGTTTTGTAGTTTTTTTAGTAGAGACGGGGTTTCACCATGTTGACCAGGATGGTCTCGACCTCTTGACCTCGTGATCCACCCGCCTCAGCCTCCCAAAGGGATTCCAAGCATGAGCCACCGCGCCCGGCCTTTTTTTTTTTTTTTTTTTTTTTTTTTTGAGATGGAGTCTTGCTCTTTTGCCCAGACTGGAATGCAGTGGTGCAATCTCAGTTCATTGCAACCTCTGCCTTCTGGATTCAAGTGATTCTCCTGCCTCAGCTTCCCAAGTAGCTGGGATTACAGGCACGTGCCACCATGTTCAGCTAATTTTTGTATTTTTAGTAGAGACGGTTTTTCACCATGTTGGTCAGGCTGGTCTCGAACTCCTGACCTTGTGATCCACCCACCTCGGCCTCCCAAAATGCTGGTATTACAGGCGTGAGCCACCAGGCCTGGCCACTTGGATTCTTAATTAGAGGAAGAACAAAACAAAATGGAGTAGCATATCTTAAAACCTTGTTCCCTAAGCTATTGTAAGCATCAGATTATTGGCTACATGTTTATTGTGGAATATAGATTTGATGTTTTAAATTTTCTGTATGATGATGGTTGGAATTCTCAACTTCTGAATATTTTGCTATTGTTTTCAATTCCTCCAGCATAGGGTCTGTCTTCACTAAACTATTTCTATTGCTGTTTTAGTGACTGGTGCCAGTTTCTTTGTGTTCAGTGGTGCTCTGAAATCCTCTTCTGGATACCTTGCCAAGTCCAGTATTGTGGAAGGTAAAGAATGAAGTATTCAGCCCTCATAATAACGACTGAACATAAAGGGAATCCTTGACATTTCTGCTGTAGATGTCTGACTCCTACTATTTATTCAGTAGCATCTCTTCAGCAAATTAAAACCACCATGAGAGTGCTTAGTTCTCTAAAGAAAGGAGTAAGTGGTAGGGACACCATGTGACAGTGACATTAAAACTAGGAGATGGCCTTTCAGAGCTCTGGGATAAGGTACCTGAGGGCATGTAGACTAAGTTCAAATATATCATTGGGTGCAAATATCATATGTAAGTATATAGATGAAAGTCAGTCTCTCCTGTCCACAAGAATGTTGTGGACATCATTTAGGGTACAAAATGGGATGTGCTTGCTGCTAATTTGCTATAATTACATGATACATATGTTGACAAAAGTTAATTAAACTACAGGCTAATTGGCACACTGTTTATTTTCTTTGTTGATTATTCATTGTGTTT
The DNA here is from genome assembly GCF_009761245.1 of Sapajus apella. Taxonomy (NCBI): domain Eukaryota; kingdom Metazoa; phylum Chordata; class Mammalia; order Primates; family Cebidae; genus Sapajus; species Sapajus apella. The sequence continues at coordinate 33,447,625 of NW_022436976.1, read as the reverse complement.
TGATCTGGTTACTCTTATTTCATAACAGATGGCTTAAAACAACCATTTTATCATGCTTATTAATCCTCTGGGTCAGGAATCTTGATAGGGCAATGCAGGGATGGCTTAACCCTGTTTCATGATGTTTGGAGTCTTAGTTGGGATGACTTGAAGTTATTTGATGACTGGGAGCTAGAATTATATGAAGGTTTGTTCACACACACAACTGAAGCCTGGCTTGGGATGATTTAAAGACTAGGAGTGGTGACTGGAGTACTTACATGGGGAATCCTTAACATGGCTTGGTAGCATTGGGATAGCTGGACTGCTGACATGGTGGTTCAAGACTCCAAATGTGAATGTTCAGCAATAAGGTAGGAGCTGCATTGCCTTTTGTGACCCATCCTTAAAAGTCATATTGTGTCATTTCCATCATACTTTGGTGTTAGAAAAGGGAGAGGAATTAGACTTCACTTCTACATGAGAAAATGGGAAGACAGCATTGTAGAAAAATGAGATGGGAGATATGGTCATCTATGGAAAATATACTCTACCTCACATGACGACAGGTTTTCATTTTTACAGTAGCTCACTCCGAAGCCATGTGTAAAAACAGTCCTTTCTTAGGGCTGGATTCCAGTGTGTTAATTGAAATACATAGATGGCCGGGCGCGGTGGCTCACGCCTATAATCCCAGCACTTTGGGAGGCCGAGACGGGTGGATCACGAGGTCAAGAGATCGAGACCATCCTGGTCAACATGGTGAAACCCCGTCTCTACTAAAAATACAAAAATTAGCTGGGCATGGTGGCACGTGCCTGTAATCCCAGCTACTCAGGAAGCTGAGGCAGGAGAATTGCCTGAACCCGGGAGGCGGAGGTTGCGGTGAGCCGAGATCGCGCCATTGCACTCCAGCCTGGGTAACAAGGAGTTTTTTTGAAACTCCGTCTCAAAAAAAAAAAAAACAGTGAGTGAAACGTAGAGTGCACTAATATTTTACAACTAAAATTTACAATTCTGACTACATAACAGAAACATGCCATTAAGAAATTGTTAGGAAATCTGAGAGGGTTGTTTTTGTTTTTGTTTTTGAGATGGAGTCTCACTGTGTAGCCCAGGCTGGAGTACAGTGGCGCTATCTTAGCTCACTGCAACCTCCACCTCAAGCGATTCTCCTGCCTCAGCCTCCTGAGTAGCTGAGATGTAGCTGGGATTACAGTTGTGCGCCAACACGTCCAGCTAATTTTTTTTTTGAGACTGAGTCTTTTGCTCTGTCGCCCTGGCTGGAGTGCAGTGGCACAATCTCAGCTCACTGCAACCTCCATCTCTCAGGTTCAAGCAATTCTTCTGCCTCAGCCTCCTGAATACCTGGGATTATAGGTGCATGCTACCAAGCCTGGCTAATTTTTGTATTTTTTTAGTAGAGATGGGGTTTCTCCATGTTGGCCGGGTTGGTGTGGAATTCCTGACCTTGTGATCTGCCTGTCTCAGTCTCCCAAAGTGCTGAGATTACAGGGCGAGCCACCTTGTCTGGCCTTTTTTTGTATTTTTAATAGGGATGGGGTTTATCATGTTGGTCAGGCTGGTCTCAAATGCCTGACCTCAAATGTTCCACCAGCTTTGGCCTCCCAAAGTGCTGCGATTTCAGGTGTGAACCACCACATCCAGAAAATCTAGGAGTTAAACTGTCATTTGGTCAAAAACAACTAATTAAAGCCAAGTGTTGACTATAGTTGAAATTGTGACTTCACAAGGTGATTTTAAAACACCCCTTAGCCGGGCGCGGTGGCTCAAGCCTGTAATCCCAGCACTTTGGGAGGCTGAGGCAGGTGGATCACGAGGTCAAGAGATCGAGACCATCCTGGTCAACATGGTGAAACCCCGTCTCTACTAAAACTACAAAAAATTAGCTGGGCATGGTGGCACGTGCCTGTAATCCCAGCTACTCAGGAGGCTGAGGCAGGAGAATTGCCTGAACCCAGGAGGCGGAGGTTGCGGTGAGCCGAGATTGCACCATTGCACTCCAGCCTGGGTAACAAGAGCCAATCTCCGTCTCAAAAAAAAAAAAAAAACAATAAAACACCCCTTAAATGCTGTTAAAGTGATAAAATGAGCCGGGTATGGTGGCATGTACCTATAGTACCAGCTACTTCAGAGGCTGATGTGGGAGGACCCTGTGAGGCCAGGAGGGTGCAGTGTACTACGATCATTCCTGTGAATAGTACTATGTTCCCATCTGGACAACCGTATATAGATGGATGGATGCATGGATGGATGGATGGATGGATGGATGGATGGATGGATGCATGGATGGATGGATGGATGGATGGATGGATAGATAGATAGATAGAGACAGACAGACACACACACACACAGACAGACAGACAGAGACAGACAGACAGACAGACAGACAGACAGACAGACAGACAGACAGA
>NW_022436976.1:33404243-33445111 GCF_009761245.1 Sapajus apella | reverse complement strand
AGATAGATAGATAGATAGATAGATAGATAGATAGATAAGATAGACATAGATCCTTACCAATTCAAAGCAGTGTGTTTGAAAATTATGTGTTTATTGTCTGGGTTGGGGATTTCTTGGGTCTTGCATTTCGCTTGTGTGTTTCAGTGCAGCAGTTGGCTGCCTATTTATGAAATTTTTATTGAGACTGTTTAGAAATTATTTCATTGTATGTCAGTGAAGCAGAGTAATTTTTCAGCATGTGACAACTTTTACTCTCAATATGAGTGTTTGCCTTCAACTCAGGCAGGTAGCAGCTGAAAAACAGTTGCCATCTGTTGGCTATATTGTAGCCCATATGAAACTCTGTGGTAGGTTTGCCTTACTGCTAGTCAATAAATGGATTTATCTCCAAGCCCACTACTATAATCTATTCAGTGATTTATTTAGCAAACATTTACTGGGCGTTCACTCTATGCCAGGCAGTCATAGTAAGGCGAGAGAGATGGAGATGCAAACAAATAAATATGATCAGAGGATGATAAATTCAGGAGTAAAAACAGGAACACAATGTTTGGTGTGTCCAATAGAAGAATTTGACTGTGTTTAAGTTTTCCCCTTAAGTAATCTCAGGAGAAATTCTTAGTCGTGTCTGAAGTGAAATCAACAAGTGTTTTAAGCAGAACCCATCTTGGCATTGCTTCTCACAACACTTTCAGTAAGACGTTCAGCTCAAAAAGCAAAACCTCTGTGTCAGCTTTGGAAAGCAGAGAAAAGATTTACATTTAACTCAGAGGGATCTGCTACATGCTAGGTGCTGTGTTTCATATGCCTCTCCTTTGGCTTTGTACTGATTCTTAGATGGCGTTATGGTCCAGATCACTGCAGAGAACATGGATTCCTTGAGGCAGGCACTGAGAGAGATGAAAGACTTCACCATCACCTGTGGGAAGGCGGATGCGGAGGATCCCCAGGAGCACATCCACATCCAGTGGGTGGATGATGACAAGAACGTTAGCAAGGGGTAAATGCAGCACACATCCCCGTTGTGGCTGTTAGTTGTAGGCTAAGCTCTGGGTTTTGTCTGCTGTCTACACTGGTGTTTTATAGTTTTACTGAAAGCCCTGCCTAAGAGAAAGACTGCTTTAAATGCTTAACATCGAATTTTAAATTTCTGGTTTTGTAAGTTTCTGAAGGAGTTTCTATACATATTTTTGAGAGGAGTATGAGTAGCGGCGTTGATGAAACAAAAAAATCCCTCTATAGTTATTGAGATAACAATACCTGAGCCTTTTATGATTTACCAATACTTTTTTGCCAACATTGTTTTGTTTGATATAGTAACAGGTGTTGACATTTTCATTCTCTAAATGAGTAAACAAGTACCAAAAGGCTAAATAACTTGTCAGGTCTACAAAGCTAGGAAGTGATAAGACTAGCTCTTAAAACCACCTTCTTGGGTTTCAAATCCTATATTCTTCCTCAGTGTTTTGGCAACTCTGATCTAATGGTTCAAGCCAAAACCTTGGAGACATCTTTGACAATTTTCTTTCCCCCACATCCCTTTCTTTCTCTCATACGCAGACATTCAGGGACACACTGGAAAACACTGCATTTATACATTACAAACTGAACTTTGTATCCTTTCTCAAAGGATTCTAAACAACCAAGGTCCCCTTTTTTTTTTTTTTTTTTTTTAACATTGTTATTTCATGAGTTGGAAATTAAACTTAAATTCAACTAATTTTGAGTAAACGAAGTGAATGCCTGATATTGAAGTTTAAGATTTGACTTTTAATACATAGAGATTCAAGAACACAAACAGGCTTGAAAATTCTTGGGGAAAGTTTAGAATCTTTGGCCAATCATTTTGAATTCTCATCAGAATGAATGTGTATTTCCACATATTTACGCTTGTTGTATTTCAGGGAGGAAATGCCTATCAGAGGTGGCCTTTCAATTCAGGAATCTAGTAGTGATAATTTAGCACTAAGGGGAATGTGTTATGACAGAAACATAGATACTTATTTTCACCGGCACTGTCATAATTAGCAACTTGGTCAAATAATCCTTTTATTTTGGAGACAGCTGGAGTGCAGTGGTGTGATCTCGGCTCACTGCAACCTCCGCCTCCCAAGTTCAAGTGAATCTCCTGCCTCAGCCTCCCAAGTAGCTGAGATTACAGGCATGTGCCACCACTGCCAGTTGATTTTTGTATTTTTAGTATAGACGAGGTTTCTCCATGTTGGTCTCAAACTCCTGACCTCAGGTGATCCACCTGCCTCAGCCTCCCAGAGTGCTGGGATGACAGGTATCAGCCACCATGCCCTGCTATTTTTTTTGTATTTTTAGTAGAGGTGGGGTTTCACCATGTTGCCAAGGCTGGTCTTGAATTCCTGAGCTCAGACAGTCCACCCACCTCGGCCTCCCAAAGTGCCGGTATTACAGGCATGAGCCACTGTGCCCAGCAAATAATTCTTAATAAATATTTACTAGACTCCTAAATTGCAAGCAGTGGGTCAGTAATGGGAATATAGCAAGCACATCGAGGTGAAAATATATTCCCTCCCCTTCCGAAGTTCATTTGTAAGTCAGGTATGCAAACATGAATAATATATCATGACAAGTATTATTACAGAGTCAGGAGCCGAGTGAAAACAAGATTGAGCAGGTAACCATGCATTCACTGAAAAGGAATCCTGGAAGAAGAGCAGATTTAATTAATCAGTTTTTTTACATTAAAGAGAACTAGGCCAGTCGCGGTGGCCCACGCCTATAATTCTAGCACTTTGGGAGGCCAAGGTGGGTGGATTGCCGGGACTCAGGAGTTCAAGACCAGCATGGGCAACACGGTGAAACCCTGTCTCTACTAAAAATACAAAAAATTAGCCAGGCATGGCAGCGTGTGCCTATAATACCAACTACTTGGGAGGCTGAGGCAGGAGAATTGCTAGAACCCAGGAAGGAGAGGTGGCAGTGAGCCGAGATCGCGCCACTGCACTTTAGCTTGGGCAACAGAGCAAAACTCTATCTCTTAAAACAAAAAACAAAAACAAAAACATTAAAGAGAACTGGCTCCTGGAAAAACGATTCCTTTTTCACATGTGTGTTCTTTGAATTATTTCAGTGCACAGATCCTTTCCCAAGAGCTCAGTTCATGTACATTTTTGTACAGTGGCTTCTTCTTGCTATGATGTACTGCAAAGGTATGTTTAGCAAGGTACCCAGTGTAATTAGTAGGAACACTTCCGCAGCAAAACGTGATAGGAATAATGGCTTTTCTAACTTTAAGAGCTGCTTCTATCTTTTCTTTGCCTCTATTTTAGTGTCGTAAGTCCTATAGATGGGAAGTCCATGGAGACTATAACAAATGTGAAGATATTCCATGGATCAGAATATAAAGCAAATGGAAAAGTCATCAGATGGACAGAGGTAAGGAAATGAAACTTGGCATCTCTGACCCACTTTGAGCACAACTTTTTGCTAGGCCAGGAGCCATATTCTGGCTTGACTCCGGAGGATAAGAAAAAAAAAAATCTCTGAGAAAAATCTTTCCCTTTTGCACTCCAATTCCCGGTGTCTATCTGAGATCACCAGGAAGAAATGGCACCAGTTGCAGCCTGCACCCATCTGATGTATCCTCCTTCCTGTGAACTAGCTTTTAGAGATTTATTTGCATTGGAACTCAAGAAGAGTACATCTCTGAGTGGTACATACCATCTTTGCAGTGTTCTTCAGAAAGCTGGGTCAGTTACTCTGTATTTAAACTGTCTTAGATAACACGGTCTTTAAAACATAGATTTATTTCACTAATAAGAAAACAAGGCGAGGCACAGTGGCTCATGCCTGTAATCCCAGCACTTTGGGAGGCTGAGGTGGGCAGATCACTTGAGGTCAGGAATTCGAGACCAGCCTGGGCAACATAGTGAAACCCCATCTCTACTAAAAATACAAAAATTAGCTGAGGCATGGTGGTGCACACCTATAGTCCCAGCTACTTGGGAGGCTGAAGCAGAAGAATCGCTAGAACCCCGGAGGCAGAGGTTACAGTGAGTCAAGATCACACCACTGTACTCCATGCAGCCTGGGAGACAGAGCAAGACTCCATCTCAAAAAACAAAACAAAACAAAACAAAACAAAAAAACAGCTGGGTGTTGTGGCTCACGCCTGTAATCCCAAATCTTGGGAGTCCAAGGTAGGTGGATCACAAGGTCAGGAGTTCAAGACCAGCCTGGCCAAGATGATGAAACCCTGTCTCTACCAAAAATATAAAAAAATTAGCTGGGTATGGTGGCACGCACCTGTAATCCCAGCTACTTGGGAGGCTGAGGCGGAGAATTACTTAAACCTGGGAGGTGGAGGTTGCAGTGAGCTGAGATCGCGCCATTGCACTCCAGCCTGGGCAATAGAACAAGACTCCATCTAAAAAAAAAAAAAAAACTAAAGCTCAGAGACTCATTAACTTGCTCAAGATTACAAAGCAAATAAATAATGACAAAATCCTGATTCAAACCCAGATCTGGCCAACTCCTAAGCTCTTTCCCACTGTATTTGCTCCTTAACTTTAAAGCTGTATTAGAGGCTCACCTGGGAATGAGAGGAGCAGGGCAGTGACCCTTTTTATATATACATATCATATAGATGAGAAAGTTCATCTATATGATGAACCTCTTCATCCCCAAGAGGTTGGAGGAAAAATAAAATTTCAAAAAGATTTTAAGTTTATTCTCAGTGAGTAAACAGGTAGATCTTAGATCCCTTAATTACTTTTGAAACTCATGTATACTTATTTGTAAAAAAAAGGATTAAATTATAAAATCTCTAGGATTCTATTCAGCTTTGAGAGTCTTAATTTAAAAAAAAAAATTCTGTGACTTCAAGCTTTTCCATTTTACACAAAAGGAAACAGACTCAGGGTTGATAAATCTCTTATTCAAGTTCATATTGCAGGTTCCTGATAGCAGAGATTTGACCTGATTTTCCAGTTCTGAGCAGTTGTCCTAAGGGATTCATCCTGCATAACAGACTCCATGTTTTCATATGCAGCCAAGAGATTTTAGTTACTTGCTATGTAATGATTCGTCCCTTTGACACATTTTGAGCAATACACAGTCTGGAACGTGAAAACACTGTATGGCTTATAAAGCAGTCTGTCCTCTATTCCCTCCTTTTTGCTCCCTCCTTTTTGTAGCAGTGAGGTAGGCGAGCTGTCCATCCTATGATGCAAATGAGAAAACAGGCTCAGAGAGGTCATGTGACTAACTTTGTGACTGATGTTGGCTCATTAATGGCAGAGCAGGGACCAGAGCTCAGGTCTTCTGACTCCCACTCTCACTTCATGCTGCCACTCTCAAGTGTATCCAGGCACGAAGCTTCAGAGCTGCCTCCTTGGTAGTCCTCTCAGTGTAAGCTCCTTATAGAGCAGTAAGCTAGGGGTTGCTATGTAGAAACATCGTGTATTTGCATTTTTGTATCTTTTACATTTTGCCATTTTTTTTTTTTTTTTTGAGATGGAGTCTCACTCTTGTTGTCCAGGCTGGAGTGCAGTGGCATGATCTCAGCTCACTGCAATCTCCGCCTCCAGAGTTCAGGCAATTCTCCTGCCTCAGCCACCTGGGTAGCTGGGACTATAGGCATGCGCCACCATGCCTGGCTGATTTTTGTATTTTTAGTAGAGACAGGGTTTCAGCATGTTGGCCAGGTCAGTCTCAAACTCCTGACCTCATGATCCACCCACCTCAGCCTCCTGAAGTGCTGGGATTACAGGCATGAACCACACGCCCAGCCTTATATTTTGCCTTTGTATCATTTTACCTTCACAATAACCAGAGAAGTCAGGTGCTTTCCACTTTACAGAGACAAATTAATTATTAAGAAGTCCTGCTGGGCACAGTGGCTCAAGCCTGTAATCCCAGCACTTTGGGAGGCCAAGGCGGGTGGATCACGAGGTCAAGAGATCGAGACCATCCTGGTCAACATGGTAAAACCCCGTCTCTACTGAAAAATACAAAAAATCAGCCAGGCATGGTGGCGCTTGCCTGTAATCCCATCTACTCAGGAGGCTGAGGCAGGAGAATTGCCTGAACCCAGGAGGCAGAGGTTGCGGTGAGCCGAGATTGCGCCATTGCACTCCAGCCTGGGTAACAAGAGTGAAACTCCGTCTCAAAAAAAAAAAAAAAAAAAAAAAAAAAAAAGAAGTCCTCAGCCTGGCAAGCATGGTGAAACCCCATCTCTACTAAAAATACAAAAATTAGCCAGGCGTGGTGACAAGCACCTGTAATCCCAGCTACTTTGGAAGCTGAGGCAGGAGAATCACTTGAACCCAGGAGGCAGAGGTTGCAGTGGGCCAAGATCATGCCATTGCACTCCAACTTGGGCAACAGCGTGAGACTCTGTCTCAAAAAAAAACAAACAAACAAGTCCTTTGGGCCAGGCATAGTGGCTCACGCCTATAATCCCAGCACTTTGGGAGGCTGTGGTGGATGAATCACCTGAGGTCAGGAGTTTGAGACCAACCTGGCTGATATGGTGAAACCCCATCTCTACTAAAAATACAAATATTAGCTGGGAGTGGTAGTGTGCACCTATAGTCCCAGCTACTGGGGAGGCTGAGGCAGGAGAATCGCTGGAACCCGGGAGGTGGAGGTTGCAGTGAGCTGAGGTCACACAATTGCACTCCAGCCTGGGCGGTAGGCAACAGTGTGAGACTCCATCTCAAAAAATAAAATAAGTCTTTTGGGCCAGGTGTGGTAGTTCATGCCTATAATCCCAGCACTTTGGGAGGCTGAGGCAGACAGATCACCTGAGGACAGGAGTTCGACCAGCTTGGGTAACATGGTGAAACCCCATCTCTACTAAAAATACAAAAATTAGCTGGGCATGGTGGCATGTGCCTGTAATCCCAGCTACCTGGGAGACAGAAGCAGGAGAATCACTTGAATCCAAGAAGCGGAGGTTGCAGTGAGCTTCCCAGCAAGCTGCTCCTGGCCTGAGTGCTTATGGGGAGAAACTGAGATCACGCCACTGCGCTCCAGCCTGGGTGACAGAGCGAGACTTCGTCTCAAAAAAAAAAAAAAAAAAAAAAAGTCCTTTGACTTTCTTTAGTCCTTTAACTAAGGGACTTGCTCATGACTCTTCCTCTATGCCACTAGGACTTGGGTCATCAGTTCCAAGTGTGCTCCACTTCTGCCTGTGCACAGTTGAGTGCATGGCTCTGTGTAGGCATGCTGACACAGCTCCCACCTCTGCAGTGGCAGAGCTGTGTGGTGGAAAAAGCTCTGCAATAAAAGACTCAGATGCTAAGCTCAGCTTGGCTCTTCCTCTGTCTCTTAAGTTCTTCTGTGCACTTAAGCCAGTCAATTCCCTTCTAAGAGTAATTGTAAAATAAAGCTGCTGGGTTACATCATCTATAAGGGTCATTCTCTTAGACTTAAGATCATTTTCTAGGAAAATGGTCCACATATAGGGATTACCTTTTAGTGGCACACAATGCCAAATGGAGACCTTTTCTAGTTCTGAGAAGAATGTGCCATTGCAACCCTGGAGGCTTGCAGGGAGATAAGACAGGCCACTGCTGCCATTTTGTGGATGCAGAGACAGAGAGACAGGGATTGGTTTTTTTTTTAGGTGGAAGACATCAGTGCCCGACTTTTCCTGGCCAAGGGACCTTATGGTGTCCTGTTCCTGTCAGGTTGTCCTGTTCCTGTCAGGTCTTCTTGCACATCTTGGAGAATCAGGGTGTGCATATACAGTGAGCTAATCTACTTATTTTACCAAAATCCAGGAATGAATTTAAAAATCTCTTTTGTTTGGAGAACAGGTGTTTTTCCTAGAAAATGATGACCAGCACAATTGCCTCAGTGATCCTGCAGATCACAGTAGATTGACTGAGCATGTTGCCAAGGCTTTTTGCCTTGCTCTCTGTCCTCACCTGAAGCTTCTGAAAGAAGATGGAATGACCAAACTGGGACTACGTGTGACACTTGACTCAGATCAGGTAAGAGGTGTCTTCCGCAGCTTTTAAAGCTGGCCTTGGGCAATGTCTGTATTTTTGACATGGGAGTTTTCCTGCATCAACCCAGAGACTTTCTGGCCTGACCGGATGTAGTGTTCTGGCCCTCCCTTTAATAGTACTATACCCACATGTGATGCTTGGTCAGATTCTCACATGTGATGCTTGTTCAGATACCATCTCACATGTGATGCTTGGTCAGATACCCACATGTGATGCTTTGGTCAGAACCATTAGAACTGTGGCTTCTTCACCTACATGCCAAGGAGTTGGTTTCCTTCTTAGTGTGGGGCAAAGAGGGGAGCATGTGGTAGGACCTTCTAGGTCCTGCCTTGTTGCTTATAAATTGCCAAACCTCTCTGTTCCCTCAACCCTTTAGCCTTGAGGCACTTAGAACTTGGGTGTAGGCTTAGCTTGATTACCCTTCCGAGTGTTAATTCTTCCCAGCAAGCCGCTCCTGGCCTGAGTGCTTATGGGGAGAAACTGGTTCCTGAGCACAGTGTTGTTCCGTTATCAGGGAATGATGAAAGGTTCTGTGTCTGCACCCAGTTCCTGACTAGTCATCAATCAACAAATATTTATTTTCTATTTAATGGCTTGCCCAATGCTATACTAATGAAGTATTGTGTGGTCCTATCTCAAATGACACTGATAATCTAGCTGGAGAGAATTACCTCATGTAAAACAAAGAATAGGCATTTTTCTGCTTAATATGTGAACCTCTTGAGGACAGGGCCCTGTTACATTCATCTTTGGATCTCTGGGTTTGTAGGTGCTCAGAAGATGGTGCATGGATGAACAAACTGATGCACGAACAAATATTCAGTTCCTAGTATGTTAGGGAGTTGTACATTATATATTTCTCATTTTAATTTTCACAACCAAAGGTTAAGGTATTATTTCTGATACTCTATACCTTTTTATGCACCTCTCCCCTTCCCCAGAAAACTACGACCATAACAGGTTACGTGGCTTACCCAGTACCTCATGGCTGTCAAGTGGTCAGGAAGAGTAAACAACAGGATAAGTGACAATCCAGAAAAGAGGATAAATTTGTATTCATTACCATGTGTCTAGCCTATGGCCAAAAAGGGTATCTCCTTTCCTGCTCAGCCTCCTTTCCCTCAGCCCTGGAGAGCCTTCTCTGTTGAGTAACCTCTCTTCCTTTTCTCTCTGTGGTGTAGGTTGGCTATCAAGCAGGGAGCAATGGCCAGCCCCTTCCCTCGCAGTATATGAATGATCTAGACAGCGCCTTGGTACCGGTGATCCATGGAGGGGCCTGCCAGCTCAGTGAGGGCCCTGTCGTCATGGAACTCATCTTTTATATTCTGGAAAACATCACATAAACAGAGAAGACTTCATTTTTTTTCTGTTCAGACCTGTTGCAACAGCAGTCATACCCAAATCATTTGCACTTTAAAACTGGAAGATTAAGCTTTTGTTAACACTATTAATGGGGTGGGGTATAGGGTGGGAGTGAGGGTTTGGGAGACGGGTGGGAAAGGGTGGTTGGGGGGACAGATGTTCCATAATTCTAAGTCTTCTATGCATTGTCCACCAAGAAGATATGGGCAGCTTCTGTTCCTGCACAACAGTTATGCTATCCTTGCAGCTAATCCCCTTCTGTTACTCTTTAGACAAGAATTCTGCTCCTCTCTCAAGATTTACTTATGGTCATGTGCTCAGAAATGCTCAAATGGGTACAACCATCACCAAGGGTGGGATGGGAGGGCAGAGGGGAAATAAAATATGAAGCATCAGTTCTTGCACTCTTTGTACAGAATTGGTATAAAAGGAATTTCACACTGATCTTGTCCCAGTTACATTACAGCTGTCTGTCAAGTAGAAGTCACACTTAGATTTTTTGTTTTTCCCAGATTATTCATTGAAGTGAATCCAAGACTCAAGGGCTTAATCTACTCTTCTAGTTTTGGAAGGGCAACTCAGTGTAAATGTCATTTGGAGAGCAGAGTTGAGTTCAGGATTGCTGGAGATCTACCCGTGTGGATGGCAGGTATTCAACTGGGTATTTCTGTGAATGCTGACGGAATACACCCAGGACATTTTTAGTTATATGGGATATATTTAAAAATATATTTTATTGAGAAATAATTTAAACTTCTAGGAAAGTTGCAAGTACAAAAAAAAAAAAAAACCATGTACACTTTACCCAAATTCCCCTGTTGTTCACTTATTAACATTTTGCCCCATTTGTCAGGGTTTCTCTCTCCCTTTCTCTTTCTTCATAAAAAATGGAGGCATTTGAGAGTAAATTGCACATATCATAGGCCTTTACTCCTAAATACTTTAATGCTTATTTCCTAAAAATAAGGACGTTCTCTTTTTTTTTTTTTTTTTTTTAAGACAGGGGTTTCACCATGTTGGTCAGGCTGGTCTTGAACTCGCGGCCTCAGGTGATCTGCCCGCCTTGGCCTCCAAAGTGCTTGGATTACAGGTGTGAGCCACCACACCCGGCCGACATTCTCTTACATAACTGCAGGACGGTTCTCTACTTTGTCAAAACATTGATTTGCTACTTTAACCTGACATCTGCCCAATGATGTCATTTGTAGCATTTTTTCCCTCCAGTAAACCTACTATAGAATCAGACATGGCTATGGCTGTCATGACTCATTTTGATCCTTTATGTCATTAATTTTTTTTTTTGGAGGCGGAGTACTTGCTCTGTCGCCCAGTCTGGCATGTGGTGATGTGATCTCTGCTCACGGCAACCTCCGGCTCCCAGGTTCAAGTGATTCTCCTGCCTCAGCCTCCTGAGTAGCTGGGATTACAGGCGCTACCCCCACCCCCAGATAATTATTTTGTATTTTAAACAGAGACAGGATTTCACTATGTTGGCCAGGCTGGTTTCAAACTCCTGTGATCCGCTCTCCTGTTTTTTTAAACAGAAAACAACTCATTTTGAGTTTGATGTTTACTCATTTTTAGAATTAGTATATGCGTTTTTGCCAGAATGACTTGATATCCATCTGCCCCCTCATTAACTGGTAAATTTTGATCACTTGGTCAAGGTGTTGTCCAGTGTCTCTGTATTTCCTCCCACCTGGAATGTATAACCAGTATACGTACACTTTCAGACCATGCAAATATCTTGCCTATGAAAATGTCCCCACACTGATCTTTAACTCGATGTTTGCAAAATGATTTTGCAATTCTAGCGCTTTCTCCAGCTTTACAGTTTGCATTTGGTAATATACTATAAGCAAAAGCCCCTCCTTCCCAATTTATTTATTTTTTTCCAGTAACGGCTATAAGCAATATTTATTCATTTAATTTTCATTATACACACATGGATTTTTTTTTTTTTTTTTCAGACTGTCTCTGTCACCCATGTTGGAGTGCAGTGGCACAATCAGAGCTCACTGTAGTCTCAAACTTCTGGGCTCAAGCAATCTGCCTGCCTTGGCCTCCATAGTGCTGGGATTACAGGCAGGAGCCACCAACCTGGCCTTTTTCAGTGGTTCCAATTGAGTATTTTGGTGCACAGATTGTCTCAGCTTTAGCCAGGCAAGAAACCCTTCAAGCTGGCTCCTCTATCCTGGTGACATGATATTATTATTTTTCTGAGCACTTCTTTTTTTTTCTAGCCTAACAAGATGCTTCAGGCTTATCTTGTGCTTAGCCTGCTCTAGCCCCGGAATCAGCCATTTCTGCAAGGAACCCTGGGTTCTTTTAATGGGAGTGGTATTAGAAACAAAATCTGGTTTATCCATGATATGTGTGATGTACTCTGACCTTTTTCTGCTTCATTAAATATTTATTTTGGTCTTAGACCAAATGAATTCCACAGCGCATGTCTTGAAAATACTGCTCCAGGGCAACGTACTCCATTGTCACTGCACCTTCTGAAAGCCAAGACTAATGAGTTTTTCTGCAGTACTAGTACAACTCCAGGAATTCCCTGGAAACTAGCACAGGCCTCTGGGACAGTGACAGGCTGCTCCCTAGTGGCTAGAGGTGGGTTTAGCAGGAGGCAACTGCAGGCTGTGAAGCTGTTTTTGGCAGTAGCTGTTTTCCAGAGGCCTAAAGGCCTGGCCTGGGAAATGTCTGGGTAGGTTCATCCTGCTCTGAGGTGGGAGCTTATACTTGACATCTGCCTCCCTAAAGATTTTACCGATGGTGGCTGCACAGAACTCCGATTGTGACCTTTCCCACTGAGGTTCAGAGGTACTCAGAGCTTCCAAGGGAAAGCTTAGCCTACAGGGCAGCAGCTTGTCAGGACCAAGCCCTGGGACTGCTACCTCCAAACCTGACAAGAACAGGAAGCTCTTGTTAACAGGGGCAGGTTATTTTTGGTCTAATAGCAGGCTTTGTCTGAACATACCTCAGAAGTTTGGAACTTCTACAGGGACTGGTCCTGTTTTCCTGTGGTTTATCTTTCTTCCTGCTTGCCATTGTACTTATTTCTTCTGGATCAGTGCAAGCTTTTGAATTCTCCCACTAAGGACAAACTCTGGCCCTCATTCTTTCTCTGCTGCATCAAATGTCCTCTATGTTTTGTAAAATCATTTGTGAAATTGGGCATAAGCCAGCCAATGCTAGTTAATTGTCTTCCTTGTTTATGTTTGCTTTTATACAGTGTATATTATAAGAATTATATTAAGCAAGAGACTGAACCATCACATTTTGAAACAGGCAAATTTTCTGGAATTTAAACTTAAGGACTGAGATACAGCAATTCTTCTATACTGAAGAGGAATAGAATTGCCATTCTGGTAATTTATTAAATTTTTAAAAATTATTAAATGCTTACCAAATGCTAGGCAATGTATGTTTATCAACATTTTTTTTTTTTTTTTTGAGACAGAGTTTTGCTCTTGTTGCCCAGGCTGGAGTGCAATGGCACAGTCTCAGCTCACAACCTGTGCCTCCTGGGTTCAAGCGATTCTCTTGCCTTCCGAGTAGCTGGAATTACAGGCATGGGCCACCACGCCTGGCTAATTTTTTTGTATTTTTAGTAGAGATGGGGTTTTAGTAGAGACGGGGTTTCTCCATGTTGGTCAGGCTGGTCATGAACTCTCAACCTCAGGTGATGTGCCCGTCTCAGCCTCCCAAAGTGCTAGGATTATAGGCATGAGCCACTGTTCCCAGCCTTTTTATCAACATCTTGGGCTACAGATTTGAAATTTTGCCTCTGTAAGTTCCCACGTCTTGTCTTCTCCCCGCCACAGTGGTTCCTGAAGACTGGTGAGCCCAAGATTTTCAGTTAAATTTACTTCGAGATAACTGGTCACCTGGGAAATAATTTAGCATTTAACACATTTCAAACAACAACCAACCTGCTGAACATTGTTTCTGGTATTAGCAAGTTTGTAATGATGTTTCTTTTCTTTTTTTGAGATGGAGTTTTGTTCTTGTTGCCCAAGATGGAATGCAGTGGTGTCATCTCAGCTCACTGCAATCTCCGCCTTCCAGGTTCAAGCAATTCTCTGGCTTCAGCCTGTGAAGTATCTGGGATTACAGGCATGTACTACCACGCCTGGCTAATTTTGTATTTTTAGTAGAGATGGGGATTCACCATACTGGTCAGTCTGGTCTTGAAATCCTGTCCTCAGGTGATCCACCCACTTTGGCCTCCCAGAATGCTGGGATTATAGGCGCGAGTCACCATGCCTGGCTGGTTTCTGTTTTTATAATGCTAAAATAATAATAATGGCATTCAGAATTCGGGGATTATATGTAGTCAGAAGAGCTAAGGAGTAGGGGAGAAATTATGCCATTTTAGAGCCTGGGGAGCTGAGGCAGAGAAGAAATGAATCCGTCTGTGGAGCTGAATCAGGTGCAAGCTCCCAGGATCTGCCAGTCTTAAGTCACATGGTTTCATCCTGAAAGCGGCTGCCCATACTTAAGGGGCAAAGTCTTTTAGGAGCTGCCCACAAATATTGGGAAAACAAGCCTTCAAAATTCGGAAGCAATAATGCAGATTTCAGAATGGTGCTATGAGAAAGAAAAAATGTTCAAGTCACAGGAATTTGCCCTTTACTGTAAGCAAGACTTCCTGATTTTAAGAAATTTTCATAGTTTATCCAGTTCGCTAATTCAGAAGAAAGTGTGCATTGCATGAGATCAAAGAATTGAAAATTTTAAAATGATTGCGGTTGTAGCTGGCTCCCAACTGCAGGTGAGTTACTAACCTACAATGTTTGGTTACTGTATTTGTGCTTTTTTGTTTGAGACGGTGTCTTGTTCTGTCGTCCAGGCTGGAGTGTAGTGGTGCAATCTCGGCTCACTGCAACCTGTTTCGTGGGCTCAAGCAGTTCTTGTCTCAGCCTCCCTAGTACTGGGATTATAGGTGCCCACTACCATGCCCAGCTAATTTTTCTATTTTTAGTGGAGATGGGGTTTCACCATGTTGGCCAGGCTGGTCTTGAATTCCTGACCTCAGGTGATCCACCCGCCTCAGCCTTCCAAAGTGTTGGGATTACAGGCATGCGCCACCACGTCAGGCCTGGTTACTGTATGTGGATAAATCTCAGGACAAGGTGAGGCTGGGACAGGCTCCTCCCACTACCAGTGACCCATGCATGCCTTTGGCTACAATAAAGGCCTTTTAAGAACCTCAGTCTCCAAGGCTAGTGGGAGGTTCTGTTTTGCAAAGAGCAAAGAAGCAGACTGAAATTGAATGGGTTGCAAAGGAGAAATCTTTGGAGCTACAGAAACCTTCCTATCTATTGAAATAGGCCATTTCCAGCAGAAGCCTGAATTTAGAAACTCCTAGGGCTGTCTGGAACTTTGGAGAACCACAGTGGTCCCTAACCCTCTTAGGAAGCACTGGTTGGCACACCCTAAGGGGAGTAGGTTGGGTCAGGAACCCTTCCAGCCACCTTTCTTTGCTCTATGGGCCATCTAATGAAGGCTGACTGTCCCCATTTTCATTTTTTTTTTTTTTTTTTGAGACGGAGTTTCACTCGTTACCCAGGCTGGAGTGCAATGGCGCGATCTCGGCTCACTGCAACCTCCGCCTCCCGGGTTCAGGCAATTCTCCTGCCTCAACCTCCTGAGTAGCTGGGATTACAGGCACACGCCAGCATGCCCAGCTAATGTTTTGTATTTTTAGTAGAGATGGGGTTTCACCGTGTTGACCAGGATGGTCTCGATCTCTTGACCTTGTGATCCACCCGCCTCGGCCTCCCAAAGTGCTGGGATTACAGGCTTGAGCCACCGCGCTCAGCTACTGTCCCCCTTTTCATTCTAGATTGAAATGATCTGCGGTCTCTCATACAGGTGACTGCAATTAAGTGTTAAATCTCACATCTGTGGAAGTTTTGGTAGCTCACTTCTGATAAGATTGGCCAGAGGGCTCCTGGGGAAAAAAGTCACTTGTGTGTAGTTCCCACTCTGTGACCCACTAAAATCTTTGCTTTTAAGGGCAGGGAAGCATGATCCAGCCCTGTTATGGCCCAAAAGGACACACACACCAAGGCTCGATTCTTGAGCTGTGCTTATGCAATACTATAGTGATCAGTAAGCTGAATATATTTGCTTCACTTTAACCTTTTTCCAAGGTGATCTTGAGGAATGCTTTGTTGATCTTGAATTAATGCTTCAAAAAGGGTGTTGGGGAAGATGGGGTATTTCTAAGAAATGTGGAGTATTTCAGTTTTGAATATTAAATCTATTACAACTACAAACCCCTTCATAGTCTCCATCCATTCAGAAAAACAAAGCCAAAGGAGAATTTCTCAGAAAAAACTAAGTCTTCCAGGTAACGAGCTGAAGAGGAAAGGCTTTCCCTGCCCTCTCTCAAGAGGAAGGTAGCAGCAGGTTGTCACGTTACTGCTACCCTAGCTTTTAAAAAGTGACAGGGAGCCGGGCGCGGTGGCTCATGCCTGTAATCCCAGCACTTTGGGAGGCCAAGGCGGGTGGATCACGAGGTCAAGAGATCGAGACCATCCTGGGTGAAACCCCATCTCTACTAAAAAACTACAAAAAATCAGCTGGGCATGGTGGCGCGTGCCTGTAATCCCAGTTACTCAGGAGGCTGAGGCAGGAGAAATGCCTGAACCCAGGAGGCGGAGGTTGCGGTGAGCCGAGATCGCGCCATTGCACTCCAGCCTGGGTGACAAGAGTGAAACTCCGTCTCAAAAAAAAAAAAAAAAAAAGTGACAGGGAGCAGGACTTTGATGGATACTCTGTGTAGTTGAGTATAAAATCCCTATAATGAATTAGATTTAGTTTCCTAAATAAAAATGGCTACATAAAATTTTATATATATATATTTTCCTTCCAGTTAACAGTATTTTTTCTTGGGTAGACCAAACCCAAGATCCAACCTTCCCCTTACTTCCCACCAAGTAGTACCAAAAACAACTTTCCTCCTCCACTAAGTCCTTAGGGAAGCAGGAAGGCTAGTGCAGCAGCTGTCAGGGACAAAGGCACAGGCAGAGCTGGGGTAACAGAGGTGTCTGGGACAGGCTAGCACTGGCCCACAGGAGTCATGGAACCCTGACCCCACCCTCAGCAGGGGAGGCTCCCAATCACCCTCAAGTTCTCCCATCCCAGTTATGTCTTTTAAAGGCACATCTAGAAATGGCGCAACTGGAGGCAGGTGTAAGCTGCACATAATTGCCACACAGGAATTAAGGGGCTGCAGGACTCCATGACATAAAGCAACAAAGGTGTCCTTGCCCTCATCCAGACTGGGGGCAGGAGGAGACAGAGGGGAGATGGGTGCCTGGAAACCCAGCCTCTTTCTGTAGAGGCCCCAGAGGGGCCAATAACAGGAAAGACCTGGGTCGTGGTCAGTAGTGCACATGCTTAACAGGTCTTTGGTGCTTGGGTAGCAGCATCTCTCTTATGTACAAAAGCTTCTGAAGCCAGCAAAGCTGGGAAAGTGAACTCCTGCACAGCCGCGGCCTGACTTCTCTCCTGGTGCTCACCATCAGCTATACAGGGGTGCAAAGCACAGGAAGTCAGTCTAAACTGTAGTGAAGACACGAAGATTTTAGAAAGGTTTCCTGAAGACAAACCTTGGAAGGTTACCTTTTCTTCCCAGTTCTATTGAGGAACATCAGAAACTCAGTCCATTAAGCCCTAACAGTTTGGCCTCTTGGTCTTTCTCATAGATGAGAAACTCCTAGGTTTTCTTTTCAGATACCAGTTGAAGGTAAAAGTAAAAGGGGGCAAAGGTTCTGGAGGCCCAGAGAGCTGCCCACCTCACAAGCCTCTGGGATCCAGGACCAGCCAATTCTCAGTGACCGTCTGCATGTCCTGGCCACTCAGAGGCTCCCGCAGCCTCACCTTCACCTCCAGCTTTCCCCCGGTGGGCTTCCTTCCATCTAGGACCTGTGAGGACCACAGAGAGGGAGACGGTAACTAAGGGGACACAGAATGGGGAGAGGCAGGTCCCTACATTCCCAGGAAAGATGTGAGAGGAGCTAAGATGTCCCGTGGTGTGAATGCAAGAGTCTCCATACATGATAACCCTACCCTCCCAGTGTTTGGAGGAGGAATTGGTGGTTTTAGGTGAGTCTTACTTAAAAAAGTAAGAAATGAATCTAGACAAGCATCCTAGAGCTCTGTTCACTTCATTTTCTCCTCAATCCCCACAGCAACTTCTAGAAGAAACATTGGCTTGAAGAAAGCCACCTTCCACTGATCCCAAACCCTCACTTCACAGATGGCCGAAAGAGAAGTAGATGACGCTGACAGAGTCAGCACTAGAACCCCATGCCCAGGGTTCCTTCCCATTCAACATAATACTCCTCCTTCTGGGCAGAAGATGGGGCAGGTAGGGTGCAAAGCAGTACAAGAGGCCCAAGAAGTCCAACTACTCTCAGTGGCTCTAATAGAGACCAGGGCCCACATAAGAACAAGTCATCCAGGCAGTGGGGGCAGGTGTGCTGCAGCGGGAAAAGCCCATCAGTAAAGGGCTGGTCGTGGCTCTGCCAAGGATACACCATTTGAGCTTACAGAACCCCCTTTCCTTTCAGACCTGAGTTTCCTCATTTCTCAGCGGCAAGCTTGTATAGTCCTTGCCTGTGGAATCCTTGAGTTCATGGAAACTTAAGGAGGCTGCCTTCTGCTGGGTCCCTCTAGAAATTTCTCAGACCTCTGAACCTCTCCATCTGTGAAATGAGGATTCCACCTACTCTAAGCAAACTTGTGAAGAATTTCAAATTAAGTAATGAGCATAAAATCCTACAACAACGTGTGGTGTTCAGTGCATACTGGCTCTTCTCGTACCAAGCCCTCTGGCTTGCCCACACCCCAGGCTCTACCTCCACAATTTCTCTGATCTCACACTCATTCTCCAGCCGCTCCAGTTTCAGGTGTGCTGTGCCAACTAGCTTGTCGCTTCTGAAGAAGGACCTGGGGAGCCAAGAGGCAGCCGGGGATTGGACTGGGCAAGGAAGGCAGGGACATGCTGGCTGAACTTATACAGGGGCAGCAGTCACAAATGCTCTTCCCTCCTCCTGGCCCATGTGGCAGTGTGACCCATGGGAGCCTCACCCCTTGTGGAAGATCTCAAACTTGATGCCTTTGCTCTGGATCACCCTCTTGAAGCTCCGGTGATTTCGGTTGATGTTTAGTTTGAAGAGTTGATCAAATTCTGTAAAAGTGGGAAAAAGCAAGGAGAGGCTTGGCTCTTGGGATTTCGTGAGGAAGTAGAAATAGAGGCCCTGCAGTTAGGGGTGACTACCTCCAAAGGGTGGTAGACCATTGAGGTCCTGGCCTTGGAAGCGAGTTTTTTTTTGTTTTTTGGTTTTTTTTTTTTTCTCTTTTTAAGCATAGATTATAACAAAGTAAGAAAGACTTGGAATTGGGATACAGAATTACAGAATTCCTGGGTTCATATCCCATTTCTACCGCCTTCTTGCCATGAGGCCCCAGGCAAGTCCCTGTACCTCTCTGCATGTTTCTCCAACAACTCAAGAGGCATGTTAATAGCACCTTTAACTCCCAAGTGGGGTGGATCAAGTAAGGGCATAGAAGGGAACCCGTTCTGGAAACACCAGTGCTGCCCACATACTTTGAGAGGGAGGAGGAAGAGATCCGTGTGTGGCCCTCACCTGGAGAGTTTGTGTTCTTCACCACAGCTGTTTTGCTTTTTTGAGCCTGCTCCTAAGCGGTGAGGAGAGAGAAGTCAGGACAGTAAATAAACACAGAGGCACACAGGGCAGGCACTGCAGCCAGGCCTCCCAGGGATGGGAAGAAAGCACAGGGTCCTGGAACGCAAGGTGGGTTTCAGAACATCTACTACCTGAACCTCACCGAGTTAGGGTAGTGAAACTCAAACCGCACAAAAGCATCCAGGTCATCGGGAGTCACCCCTGGGAAGGAGAAAAGGGAGTAGCATCAGAGGGAGTGGCCAGGAGCCTAGCACTTGGGGTGGAGTGTCTGGGCAAGAGCCTCCTGGAGTAGGGGCGGCCCCTGGGTTACCTGGAGGGGCTGGTAGGTTCATTCCCCGGACAATGATCAGATGCATTTCTGTGCTGTTGAGTTCTGAGAAGATCCTAGAGCCAAGAGGAAAGGAGAAAATGCTCAAAATGAAGGACAGTGGTGGAACAAGATCCCTACTTCCAGGGTCTGTCTGCCCCGCTGGGTGGTGACAGGAGGGGCATGGGCCCACACAGGGAAGCCAGAGCTGGTATGCAAACCTTGGTCTCTGACTTATGGTCCAGAGCTCTTTCCATAGCACCCAGACAGCTGTGCGCTCTTCACTGGCATGCACCTTGCCCTACTCCTTAGCAGCCCCAGTGCCCACAAGAGGCAGAACCAGGCTTAGGAAGCCTCACTAAAGGGGTATAAGTCTCTGGCCTGGGCTCCCAGCCTCCTGCCCCTCCCTGCCTGGAGCCCCTGTTTCCCTAGGCCTTGGTACCTCACAGTCTGGAATGTCTTCAACTCAAAGTGGTGGCTGGGAGGGTCGAGGCCCTGAGCCTGGGCCAGCTGCAGTATCTCCAGCTGTTTCTTGCAGTCCTGAGCAAGCTTCTCAAATCTAATGGGGATGGGTACACCAGCATAATGGTGCATTTTCTGCTCCCTACCCCATGAGCTAAGCCCCAGCCCTTGCACTTACCGGGTGGTCTCAGCCACGTTGCCCTGGTGCATGAACTGCTTGGAGAACAGCAGGCACTTCTGAAAACAGGGACCCAGAGTGACTCCCAAGCCCACAGCAGGACCTATCTTGGTTGGCACTCAAGGATTGACTTCTCAAAGCTTACCTTCCTTTGTAGCTTCACTTCTCTCCTGCCACAACACATCCCCCAAGAGCACTATTCCCAAGTCCCACCACGCTTCTCTGCCTACACTTGATATTTCCTCTTCTGAGGACAGCCATTCCCCAAATTAGCAACTCTTTCCGTCAAAACCTAATTCAAACATCCCCTCAGAAGGCAGACTTTCCAGAACAGGCAGCAGTTCAGATAGATACATAAACAAACATACACACACATCACAGCCTTCTTTCCCTCAACTCTTTTCGTTTACTCTGTAACCACCCCAAAAAAGGGGTATCATCATCCCAACTCATAGATGAGGAAAATGCAGTTCAGAGAGGAAAGTGCCTTGTGCAAGTCACACAGTTAAGTGGAAGAGCTAGGAATCTGAGTCCAGAGCCATGTGGTCTGAGCTCCAGGCCTTCCTCCACAGGGGGCTGTGGGCACAGAGGGGAGGAACAGAAAAGGGGCCTACTGACCTCTTGTTGCTCCAGAAGCATTTTTTGCAGCTGGGCATACACCTCCTCGGCCTTCTGGGAGAGTCGCAGGTCCTCGTGGTGGATGAGGATGAAGTCACCCTCCTCATCCGTCAAGGGTGAAGGCACCTACCCAGGTAACAAGGCCCCTCGGCCCCAAGAGTCAGATTACTCCTCTCCCAAGTACAACAAAGACATGAACCCAAACTAAACAATTCTTCAGCTTCTCCTAAACTCCAGTGATGGCAACTCATTGCCTCCCACTCTATCCTAAGATAACACTCTGCCTCCCATGGCCTAATCCTGCCTTGCCATCTCTGACAACGGGCAGCCCACTTTCCCTTCCCCTGGCTGTGAGGTAGAGGGGCATAAGCAAAAGACTCTTTCCCGGCTGTCATTATGTCCTGCCCAAACCCCACCTCATCCCAGAAGCTGCCTTCGCTCAGTCTGTAATGCCTGCCGCCCACCTTCTCCACCTGAGAAGTCCTGGTGGTTAACGAGGTGGGACTCACCTTGGATAGATCAACAGGTCTGCCAGCTCGGGCCTGGATGATCTGAGCCTCAAGACGTTTGGCCACTCGCAGATGGGCTTTCGCCTGCTCCAGGTCCCGGCTTCGCTTGGCCTGCAGGGCTGCCCGCTGGTACTGCAGTTTCCGTGCCTCCAGCAGTGCTAGCTGCTCCCGCACTGAAGGGAGAAGGCCACTGGTTAGGGCCACGCCTGCCCTCACTAGGTCCTCAGTTCTTCACCCTGCTTGTCCCCAACTCACCAGATGGACTCGGTGACTCCTTAGAACTTGAGGCCTTGGGCTCAGGCAGGGGCTGGGATGAAGGGACCACAGGCTGTGCAGGTCTCTTGGCCACTGGGGCCTGTGCTGGCGGCTCACCCTGCAGGTGCCCAGGAGGCTGTTAGGAGGGGATCTGCTCCCTAGCATGGCCATGGCAGCTCCCAGACTTGGGCTGTCTTTCTAACGCTGCACTAAATCGCTGTGTAACCTGAGATGGGTGGCTTCTCTTCCTGGGTCCTAAAAGATCTGAAAGCTAGAAGCAGCCTCAGAAGGTCTCATAGCTAGCCTCCCCAAACAGGAGACTGTAGGGTAATGGGGATAGAGCCAGAACTCTGGATTCAGAAAGACCTTGGTTTGAATCCTAGCTCTGCTATTTCCTAGCTAGGTGTCCTTCGGCGAGTTTTTTTCTCTATACAATGGGAGAAAAAATATGTACCTTACTGGGCCTATTAGTATGGACAACAGGGTCTGGGTTTACCCCTCACCTGCTGTTCTCCCCACCAGCCCTGGAGTCAAGCCCTCAGCCAAACCTCATCTTCATCTTCATCAGCCAGGGCTGTATCCTCTGCGGAGGCCAGTTTCTCTGCAGCTGCCAATGTTGCTGCCACTGTGTCCTCCTCAACACCCATAGTGGGCTCCAGGCCAGGGATGGGGGGAAATCCTGTGGGAGAGAAAGACAGAGCATGGAGGGGCAGGGGAGCAGCCTCAGAGAAGCACAAAGCCACCCTGGCTCAGCTGCGGCATGGCTGGGATGGGTGGCTCCACAGCAGGGAGGCACACGCATAAGAAGTCATCCCCACTTGCCATCCACCATTCCCTTCTTGACCAGGGACCACCTCCTTAACAGAGCCCCTGGGCCATGCCCCACTCACCTGGAGGAACAGGCAACTCAGCAAAGTTGACTTTCCGTCCTGCTCGGTGTGCTCGAATAGCATCTTGATATTGCTACATGGGAAGGGAGGGGCCTGTGGTCAGCAGCAACCCACACGGCACCCCAACCCCCACCCCACACCATGACACACAGTAGGGCAAGGAGAGGGAGACTGGTGGAAAGACGGCAGCCCTGGGAGAAGAAAAGAGCCCTGAGGCAGCAAGAGCCCCAGAGAGACAGACAGATGAAGGTTCAGAAAAGAACAGGGCTAGCCAGAAGACCAGTAAAACAGAGCATCCAGCCAGGGAAGAGGCCACACGGGCCAGGGCTCCACAGCTGTCGGCCCACCTTGGCGATGCGCTCGTGCATTCGCGCCTTGCGCTCATCGCCACCACTCCGGGCCTGGATGCCCGCCTCGCGGTACTTGTTCAGTCTCTGCTGTAGGGCATCCAGCACTGTCTGTGACTCTGTAGGGGTCACTTGAAGGGGAGAAGGAATGGGCATCAGCTCAGCCTGCCCCTACGATGCCCACAGGTCCCCACGCCACAGTCCCACCATCCTGCCCTACCTGGGGTTGCTGGGACGTCAGGGGCCATCACTGGCTGCACTCGCTCCACGGCTGGGGGAATGACTGAGGGTGCTGTGGGGGCCTGAGAAGCCTGCCAGGGATTCAGATCTGGGGGACCCAGAGCAGAGGTATAGGTGGGAGGGCCTGGCCGGCCCCAGGCCTGCTACTCCTTCCCAACCCCACCCAAGCCTGAGCAGATCCCTGCACTGTCCCCATACTGACCCTCAGGTGCCGGGGGCATGGCACTCAGATCCACAGGCTGCCCCTTCTCCAGGGCCTCCAGGACAGCACCAAATCTCTGCAGAAGTCAGAAAAGCAAGTATGGGTGGAAGCCAGAGCACCCCAAGAGCCTTGGCTGAAACAACTGCCCCTTAAGCCAATCTCACTCAAGTCCAGTCTAGTTCCCTCTCTGAGCCTCAATTTCCCCCATCTACAAAATGAGGGGTGGGACACAAGCCCTGAGCCAGATGCCATACCTTCCCAATCCTCATGAGCTCTCGGGCATGGTCTAGATCTCCAGCCCGCTTGGCACTGAGGGCAGCCACTTGGTACTCTCTCTGTCGGGATGACAGCAGGGCCCGAGGGTCTGGGTCTGAATCGGGCTGGGCAGAAATGCCAGGGAGGCTGGTCTCAGGTTGGGAGGGGTTGTCTATAGGGAAACAAACAGTCCCCAGAGAGCACATGAGGATCACAGAACATGCCGGAAGACCTCGCTGACCTGATGACATCCTGGGGAGGATGTCACCAATGGTAATGAACATGGTGGCAGGCTGGGAAGACGGGCTGTGAGCTAAAACCCGGGAACTAGGACAGGTTTTGGGCATCTGCAATACCTGACTCCAAGACAGGGGGAGCTGGAGGGTCTGCCTCAGGGCTCCTGTTGGCTGGTTCCTCAGGGACCGGGGGCCTCTTTCCTAAGGCCACTGGAGGTGGGATCTCATCCTCATTGATCTTTCTGCCTCTCCTCACAGCGGCTAGCTGTGACTCCAAGGTCTGAGGGAGAGAACTGGTCCAGAAACCCAGCCAGCCATCTCAGCCAAGTCCCTGCTCCAAGACAAGCCAGGGGTGGCCCCCCCCCCAACCACCAAAGTCTAGTGGGGTAACTTCCCCTCCACTGGAGCAATCTCCACCAGCCGCCTTCCATGCAGCCCCCTCCCCTGCCCTGCTCCCAGCCTGGCCTGACTCACCTTCAGGCCACGGTCACAGCGCCTGGCTTTGGCTGCTTCGCCTGCCTCCTTGGCGCTGGCTGCAGCCTCCCGGTAGTTGCGAATCCGTTCCTCCAGCAAAGTGTGTAGCCCCTTAGATTCTCCGGCCTATGAACAATTCAGCTAAGGGCCTGGCTACTCCAAGGCCTGCTAGGCCTACCATTCTCCCTGTGCGGAAGCTGCCCCAGAAGATGGAGCTCTGGGACTCCAGGAGAAACAAGAGCCTAAAAGTCTCAAGGAAAGAAGCAAAGGCTCACTGGAGAGGCCAGAGGCCATGGCAGAGGCAAATACAGAAGCTCAATTAGTGGAAGCCAGGAAATGGCTTCCGGGGGTGGTCTGGGAGAACAGAGAGGCCTTTGAGGCTGGCGGCTGCGGAGGAGTTTCTTGTGCTGTTTCTGCTTGGGGCGGCTGCTGGAGGAGGGTCCTGGAAAGGGTGACTGCAGCCTTGCTGTGCAGACCAGGCCACACACATTATGTCTGGGCACACAGAAGCATCAGAGGCACAGGGCCCCTCCTCCAGAACCCACCTGAGCTGCTGGGGCTGAGGCTGTCAGGATGGCTGTCTGCACTGGAGGTTTAGTATCTTCCAGGCCCTTCTCCTCAGAGCTGCCTGGGTCAGGTGCCTCATCACCATCCAGGGGCTCAGTCTCCTCGTCCACACCTAAGACCTCCTGTAGCTCCGTCTAGGGAGACAAAACACAGCCCAGGAGCTTGTGGGCCTTAAGACCATACCCACAACACGACCTGAAAGCAAAGGACCCTCTTTCCCAGCAATATTGTCCAAAATTAATCACTGTGCCTGAGTCTCCTTCACCAAAACATTTCTTTAATCTGACTGAGGATAGCCTTGAAAACAGTAATAACTCCAAATCTGAGAATCCCCAACTGCAGAGCTTAGACCAGAGGTCAAAGAGACATGCTGCCCACTGTATAGCCAGGAGGGGCAAGCACTCAATTCAGAGTCAGAGAACAGAGGGGCACTGCCGCCCTCCTCTCCACTGCCCTCTCCTCTACCAGGCCTGAGCTTGCCACAGGGCCCTGGGATACCAGCCTGGCAGACGCACCAGCAGCTCTGCATCTTCCTCCAGCCCTTCCTCCTCCTCCTCCTCCTCCACATCCTGCATACAGTCTGCTGCCAACTTCTCAATGTGGGCCATGGGCAGGGGGGCTGGGAGAAGAAGGTCACAGCAGGTCAGCACAACTCAGATAAGATCTGGGATGAGTAAAGGAGGGGCTTGGTAGATCCACCCAGGCAGAAATCCCCCTTCCCTCCCACAGCAGAGTCCCACATGGAAAACTGCCCTTCCTTTAAGACCCAGTTCAAAAGACCCTCAGCAGGGAAACCTTCTGGGGCCCCCCACCAAGCAACAAGCTGCTCCTTTCTCTGCACCTCCACCTACAGTAGCCTGACATGCCATCCACTTTCTCCAACCACACCTGTCACATCTGTAAAGATTTTCAAAGTCCAACTGAGCTTTACAACAAATCTGCAAGATGGATAATATCCCCTTTTCATATATTAAACTGAGAAAATTTCAACATTAATTTTCCTATCATTGCAATCCTACTAAGTGGCAGAGCTAGGATTCAAACCTAGTCTTGTGCCACCCCAAAGCAGGAGCAGTGAGCCCCTTCCCAGGTCCTCCCATTATCCTCAGCTCAGGGACACACAGGATGGTGGGGGATGAGTGGAGGGATTCTCTCTCGAGGGTTCCAGGTGAAAAGAGAGGAAGATTTAGACCTCCTGTTCCTCCCAGGCCTAAAGTCTCTGTTTCTCATATGGGCTGTGGAGGGAGATTCCACTTACTCTTTATACGCAATTTCTATGTACTTCCTATGTACTCAGTTCAGTCTGGCTAACTGGGCCCCTACCCTACACCAGTACCCTAAGGATGGGTGAGGATGGAGGATGGAGGGCTAAGGATGGAGACCTGAGTCAGTCTGAGAATCAGATTTGTCCACAATGGGGAGGGGCCAGCCCAGGCTATGACACAAGGTGAGGAAGCAGGGCAGGGCTGCCTCTTGGCAAGAAGGCTGCAGAAGGCATATGGGTATTGGAAGGACAATGGGATCAGGCTGGCTCCCTCCAGCTGCAAGGGAACCCCTCTACCACCAGCCTGTGCCCATCTTGTCCCAGCCCCGAGCCCAGTGCGGTGTCCAAACTCACCCTGCCCCTTGGGTGCTGGCTTCTTGCCCGTGGGTTGTGCTTCCCCTGTGAGGGCCAGCAGCTCAGCCTCCAGGTCCTCATCATCTTCAGCCTCATCCATACCCAGCAGCATGTCCTCAGGGCCAAACTCCACAAAGAGCCCCAGCTGAGAGCAGAGCAGGACTCTTAGGTACCACACAACAAGCAGGGTAGAGTCCAGCTCCAGAGCCAGACTTGGGCTCTCAACGTCCCAATCAGTGGCTCCCTCAGTCTGTGAGGCCCAATGTGCAGAAAGAAACTGAGGCCTTCAACATTACTCCTTGAGACACTTACCTCCCTAGAGACTCAACAAAAAAAACCAGTAAGACCACACTACCATTATTAGTACTAACAGCAATGGCTGCCATGCCCTGCTCTTAGTGTTCTATGTGATTATCTTAACTATCCCAGTTAATTCTCACAATTCTGAAGAGTAGGTCCTATTTTTTAAAACTGTGGTAAAACACATACCATGAATTTTACCATCTTAACCACAAGGGTGAGTTCAATGGCATAAGGACATTCACACTATCCTGCTACCATTGCCATCATCCACCTACAGAACTCTGGTCATGTTGTAAAACACACTTTCTACCCATTAAACATTAACTCCCCTTCCTCCCCTCCTTCCAGCTTCTGGTAAGCACCATTATTCAGTTTCCATGAATCTGCCTACTCCAGGTAGAGGTACATCCTGTGTTTTTTGTTTTTTTTTAAGACAGAGTCTTCTCTTGTCACCAAGGCTGGAGTACAGTGGCACTACCTTGGCTCACTGTAACCTCTGCCTCCTGGGTTCAAGCAATTCTCCTGCCTCAGCCTAAGTAGCTGGGACTACAGGCACATGCCACCACACCTGGATAATTTTGTATTTTTAGTAGAGACAAGGTTTCACCATATTGGCCAGGCTGGTTTCAAACTCCTGACCTCAGGTGATCCACCAGCCTCTGCCTTCCAAAGTGCTGGTGTGTGCCACTGCACCTGGCCCACATCCTATTTTTATCCCAACGTTCAGATGAAACTGAAACAGTCTTCTGAGAGAGTCAGAAATTTAAAACAAGCTCTTTGTGACTTGAGTCTATGCCCTTTATCTCACCTCCTTTCTTACCTTTTAAAGACATTAAAAATGGACTAAGAAGTCTTAAGACTTAGACCCAGAAAAAATAAAGGAAGAAAACTGGAGAGGAGGCCCCCCTGTTCTTCCACTTGGGCCACAGCCATTTGTCGATAGGCAGTAAAGTCTTCCCACCGACTACAGCCCTCACGTCCTGGCATCCCTGGCTAACAAGCGAAGTTGTGATGCTATCTGAGGAATCCATGAGAGCACTGATGTCCCATCAGAACATTCTAAACTTTGGAGATTCCTGAACTCTCTCCCCACTTGTGTGTGGTAGGGACCAGAAAGAGGGTGTCTAAGGACTCTGCCACCTCCAGGAGGCACTGCTCCAAGTCTTTGAACTAATGGGGAACTAAATGTGATCCAGTATGCCTATGCTGTCTAGAGACCCCCATCCCCAAACTGACGCAGGAGCCTAGAAGGTAAAGTTCCATACCTGCTTGGCAGTGGCCACGCCTTGGCCACTGGCCTGAGGGCCCTTCCGAGGTCTTGGCCCTGGCATCGTGGCGGCCTAGATATCTATCTGGTGGAAGAGTTAGAGATTCAGGCTGGAGTAGCCCATAAGCACCGCCGCCAACAGTGCTATTTGTGGTAAGGCACAGATAGTAAACTCCCAAAGAAGGCAATGCTGAACACCAAAGGATGGGTTACTTTTAATGAAAGCAGTGAAGCAGCCCAGGCCATGGGAGGGATGGGGATCACCTGTTAGTGGGTTTACTGGGGAGTGTTCTGAATGGACTCAAATTTAAAAAGCACATTCAGGGAAGTAACTCTAGGTTCAGGGTGGGTGGAAGGCTGGGTAGAATTCAGAAAGGCTCCAAAACTGTGATGTTATGGAAGCCATAGGTGGCTATTTAATTTTAAATTTCAATGAATTAAAATGAAATAAAGGTAAAAATCCAGTCCCTCAGCCACAAGACACATTCCAAGTGTTTAACAGCCACATGTGGTGAGGGGCTACCACCAGACAGCGCAGACACAGAACATTCTCATCATCCAAGGACATTTCATCAAATTTCCGTCTCACAGCTGTGCTCTGGAGAAAGCTGGCTCAGCATTCTGATTCCCATGAAGATCTCAGTCATTCACAGGACCTCCTGTGTCAGACCCTGTGCTGGGCACTGGGAGTGCAGAAATGAATCTAACACGGTCTCAGCCCTCAAGGACCATTTACATGGATGGTGCAGGAGGACTACAAGGGATTGCCCCAAGGGCTATGGGTGACCTGAGGTGACCCCTTCTTCAGCCCTCGGAGAAAAGGGACTTCGAGGCGGTGACGCCTGGGCTGAGTCACGCAAAGAAGTTAGGGGAAGGAGGGGAATAGAATTCCAAGCCGAGGGAACACCTGATGACTCTGAGGTGGGGAACAACTTGGCCTGCACAAGGAAACCTGAGGCCTGGTATGACTGGGGGATAAGCGGTGAGGCCCGAGTACACAAGCCGAGATAGAAACGTGAGCAAGCGGCAGAACAGGAAAACCCCTAAGCCGAAAGGAGTTTGGGCATTATTCTGAGGGCGCTGGGAAAGAAGTGGCGGGATCGTATCGGTGTTTCAGACACCCCACTCTGGCAGCAAAGGGAAGGTGCACAGGAAGCAGGGGGAGGAGGCAGGAAGCCGGCGCATCTCGCCGCAGCCCAGGCCACCTGGCCGGCGTCGGGGCGGCGGGGAGCGGGCGGGGAGCGGGCGGAGGAGCTGACTGGACGCAGGTGCGCGGGCGGGCGGGCGCTGGGGGACTCCGAGTGTCAGATTTCGGGACTTGGGGGAGGGCACGGCCCCGGGAGTGACCCCTGCACAGGTGAAAACGAGGCGGGTCAGACACTCCAAGACTGCGGCCCCGATGCCAGAGCCAGGCCTCAGGAGAGGTGGGATGCGGAGTCCGTAGGGGGAGGCGACACCGGACCCCCACTCCCGCGCCGCGGGGCGCGCCGCCCTGCCCTGCCCACGCCGCCTCTATCTCCCCCGCGGTCCCCAGAGCTCCCCACGCCGAGGGGTGGGGACGCGGCATACCTCGCGGTGAATCCGAGCCAAACCCCGGCCTTCTCCCACCCGGCACCGCCCTGGGCTCCCGCGGGCCCTGGGCCGCTGCGGTAGCGACAGGAAGCGCCCGCCGGGGAGGCGGCTCCCGCGCAACACGTGACCCCACTGGCCGGCGGCTAGCAGTGCGCATGTGCACGGCTACGCGAGCCTGGGGCTCCGACAGGTGATACCAGGGCGGGGTTCTCAGCGCGCAGGCGCCTTCGGGCAGGTAGCGCGGGACAGCGGCGCTGGGCAATTCCGCTGGGGCGTCCACCGGCTGGCGCAAATGAGGTCGCTACGCCCAGCCCTCGCCCACTTGCAGCCTCTCTGACGAACCTCCTCCTTCACTCAGCCCGAGGCGCTGGGCGTTCGCTCGCCGGACCTAACCAGCCCTCGCCCCCGCCCCGCCCCGCCCCGCCCCGCCCCACCGGGTAAGGGGCGGGGCCGGCCCAAGCTCCGCCCAAGAAGCGAGACAGGGGCGGGGTTCACCTGCTTGCCCGTGTCCTTTAAATCTGGGGAAATGGAAATGGGGCCCACCACATTTTTCTTAATAATTCAGCACCTTAAAGTATTCTTTTCCTGTCCGTTGAAAACTTCAGACAGGCAGAACTCGCTGCACATCTTAAATACTTTAGAGAGTGTAACACTAAATTCTCACTCACCTACCCTGCTGTGCAATCAAATGGCGTGGGGTGTATTAAGGAGAGAAGTGGAGTGTGCCCATTTTCTGCCAGGCTTGTGCCAATTACTTTTCATAATGAAGCTTATCCAGTTCTCAATCCTGCAAGATGGACATGTCTCTAGAAGAAACGGAGGCTCAGAGAAAATAATTTGCCCAGGAAACTACAAAACCAACCTCTTTAGTATCAGTAAATATGCTTTAGTCTAGTTTTGTAAGAAGCGCAGATTTCTCCCTGCAGCTTGCAGAGTGCAGTTAACAAGAGATTGAACTCAGGAGTCTGAGACCAGCCTGTGCAACACGGCGAAACCCTGTCTCTACAAAAAATAACAGGAATTAGCTGGATGCAGTGGCGCGTACCTGTAGTCCCAGCTACTGGAAAGGCTGAGGCGGGAAAATCGCTCTAGCCCGGGAGGTCCAGGCTGCAATGAGCTGCCAACTGCACTCCAACCCAGGTGACACAGTGAGACCCTGTCTCAAACCAAAACAAAAAAAACCGAGTGAGGAGTAATGGGGAAGTGGCCTGATTCCCATCTAAAGTAACCGCTTAGATTTTGGTGGGGAAGAAAAGGTCTTAAAAGGAAAATTTGATATGGAAAGCAGGCAAGAATTATGCAGAGTACAACATCTGTGTGTCTTGTTCTGGTGGCTATCTTGGGTCCCAGCCCACCTGGAGCATGGGCTAGTCTCGTCTCCAGAATGGCCCCTCTGTAGACAAGCCACCTTGAAGTAATCTTCGGAATTTTGCAGCTAGGTCTCTAGGCTTGGTTTGTCTGTCTCAAGATTAGCCCTTGGAATTTCTAAGAAGGCAGATAAATACTAGCATAGAGTAAGATAAATGTGAAGCGATTATATACAGTGAGAAAGGGAGGGATGTGGGGTCTATTTTAAGGCTAAGGGAAAAGGCTTCTGCAGTTTGCTTCAAGGTTATATCTTGAAACCCAAGAGAAAGGAAGAAAGTTTTAAAACGTATTTTGAAGTTAAACTGCTGAATTAGTTTCTTCTAAAACATTGCCATCTCTCTCCTGCCCATGCCTTGAACTTTTATTTTATTTTATTTTATTTTATTTTTTGGGGGGTGGACAGAGTTTCGCTCTTGTTACCCAGGCTGGAGTACAATGGCGCGATCTCGGCTCACCGCAACCTCTGCCTCCTGGGTTCAGGCAATTCTGCCTCAGCCTCCTGAGTAGCTGGGATTACAGGCACGCGCCACCATGCCCAGCTAATTTTTTGTATTTTTAGTAGAGACGGGGTTTCACCGTGTTGACCAGGATGGTCTTGATCTCTTGACCTCATGATCCACCCACCTCAGCCTCCCAAAGTGCTGGGATTACAGGCGTGAGCCACCGGGCCCGGCCGCCTTGAACTTTTGAATTATGTTTTGTAGTTAGCAGTTTCAAAGATCTCCCAGTTTACTTGGACAAAGGGCTTTTCCATCACCTGGTGGCTTACTTTACCTTTTTTTTTGAAGGGGTCTCACTCTGTCACCCAGACTACAGTGCAGTGGTGTGATCTTCGCTCACTGCAGCCTGCGCCTCCCAGGCTCAAGCAATCCCCTCACCTCAGCCTCCTGAGTAGCTGGGACCACAGGCACACACCACCATGCCCAGCATTTATTTATTTATTTGGATTTTTACTTGAGACAGGTTTTTGCTATGTGCCCAGGCTGATCTCAAACTCCTAAGCTCAGGCCATCCACACGCATCGGCCTCCCAAAGTGCTGGTATTACAGGCATGAGTCACTGTGCCCCGCCCTTTACCATCTTTAGATTGAGGTTTCACCATCCATATTTGTGATTCCCTTAAAAATTATTTAGATTTTTATAATGAAACATTTAAGGTATACACAAAGATATATAATATCTAACGTTTACTAGAATGCAAGTTCCGGCCGGGCGCGGTTGCTCAAGCCTGTAATCCCAGCACTTTGGGAGGCCGAGGCGGGTGGATCACGAGGTCAAGAGATCGAGACCATCCTGGTCAACATGGTGAAACCCCGTCTCTACTAAAAATACAAAAAATTAGCTGGGCATGGTGGCGCGTGCCTGTAATCCCAGCTACTCAGGAGGCTGAGGCAGGAGAATTGCCTGAACCCAGGAGGCGGAGGTTGCGGTGAGCTGAGATCGCGCCATTGCACTCCAGCCTGGGTAACATGAGTGAATCCCCATCCCAAAAAAAAAAAAAAAAAAAGAATGCAAGTTCCAGGGGCAGAAATTTCTTTGTTTCTTCTCCAAGGTATCCCGGGTCTACAGCAGTGCATGGTAGGCACTCAATAGTTCCTTGTGTGTGTAAATTAACATAACTACATGGGCATCTATTAGCAGTTTAAGAAAAAACACAACACAGTTGAAACTACCTGTACATCTCCCATATTGCAACACCTTTCTTTCCCAAAGATGTATCCAGTATCCTAAATTTAGTGTTTATTATTCCTGAGCATTTCTTTCTATTTCTGTGTAGGTATCCTTAAGAAATACATAGTATTTTTGGCAAGCTTTTAAACATCGTATCATTGATTATATACAATGTAATTCTTCAGCCTTTTCCTACTCAACCCTGTTTGTAAGTTTGTAAGCTTCATTCAAATTGATATGTATACTGTACTTAGTTAGCTGGTTTTCATTTCTGTATATGATTCCATAGCATGAAAATAAGTGACTTTTCCAATGGCTTACCGTTATAAAGAGTGCTGTGAACTTTTTGTATATGACTCTTGGTGTATGTATGTGAATTTCTCTAGGGCATATACTTAGGAATGGAACTGCTGGCTGTATTAGGGTTCTCTAGAGCGACATAACTAATAGGAGATATATATATATATACATTTGAGCTTATTAAGTATTAACTCACATGATCACAAGGTCCCACAATAGGCTGTCTGCATGCTGAGGAGGAAGGAAAGCCAGTTTGAGTCCCAAAATAAGAATTTGGAGTCTGATGTTCGAGGGTAGGAAGCATCCAGCACGGAGAGACATAGGATGGGTGGCTAGCCACAATGGCAGCTTATTAGATGGTACCCATCCAGATTAAGGGTGGGTCTGCCTTTCCCTGCCCACCGACTTAAATGCTAATCTCCTTTGGCAACACCCTCACAGACACACCCAGGATCAATACTTTGCTTTCTTCAATCAAGGTTTCACTCAGTATTAATCATCACACTGGCTGATATGGTTTGGCTCTGTGTCCCCACCCAAATCTCATCTTGAACTGTAATCCCGTAATCCCCATGTGTCCTGGGAGGGACCTTGTGGAAGGTAATTGAATCATGGTTTCCCCCATGCTGTTCTTGTGACAGAAGTGAGTTTTCATGAGATCTGATGGTTTTATAAGCATCTGGCATTTCTCCTGCTGGCAATCATTCTCTCTCCTGCTGCCCTGTGAAGAGGTGTGTTTTGCCTTGATTGTAAAGATTCCTGAGGAGTCCCCAGCCATGCGGAACTGTGAGTCAATTAAATCTCTTTTCTTTATAAATTACTGAGTCTCAAGTATTTCTTCATAGCAGTGTGAGGACAGACTAATAACTGGCTCATACAATTTCTTGCATTTCCTAAGATTCACCAAATAATCTTTAAAAGTCATTCCACTCCCATCAGCAGGGTATTTGGGTTCCAATTGTTCTGTATAATCATAAAAAGGTATTCTAATAGATGTGAAATTGTTTTGGTTTGCATGCCTCTTTTACTGTTTCCATTTTCTTGGTCATTAGTGTTTCTTCTTCTTTGGATGACTTATGTACCCATTTTTTCTTTCTTTCTTTCTTTTTTTTCTGAGATGGAGTCTCACTCCATTGCCCAGGCTGGAGTGCAGTGGTGCAATCTCAGCTCACTGCAACCTCTGCCTCCCAGGTTCAAGCAATTCTCCTGCCTCAGCCTCCCTGAGTAACTGGGATTACAGGTGTGCGCCACCACCCCTGGAATTTTTGCATTTTTAGTAGAGATGGGGTTTTGCCCTGTTGGCTAGGCCGCTATAAAACTTCTGACCTCAGGTGGCCCACCTGCCTTGGCCTCCAAAAGTACTGGGATTACAGGTGTGAACCACTCCACTTGGCCCATTTTTTCTTTTTCATTGCAGAAGTTTTAAAAATATACAGATATTGATCCTCAATCCATTATATGTAGTTATATGTGAATATACATATTTCTGCTAAATGATTTGAGAATGAGTTGCAGACATTAACACATCACTTATAAATATTTTATTATGAATCTCCTAACAATAGCATTCTCCTACATAATCACAAATTTATCACCCTCATGGAATTTGACACTTACAAAGACTATCGTCTAACATATAGTTCATAATGTTTAGAATTGTTTTACTCTGTTGCCAAGCTGGAGTGCAGTGGTGCAATCTGTTTACCGCAACCTCCGCCACCCAAGTTCAAGCGATTCCCCTGCCTCAGCCTCCCAAGTAGCTGGGACTACAGGCTTGCGCTACCATGCCTGGCTAATTTTTTTTTTTTCTTTTTTGTATTTTAGTAGAGACAGGGTTTCACCATGTTGGCCCAGATGGTCTTGATCTTCTGACCTCATGATCTGCCCACCTCAGCCTCCCAAAGTGTTGGGATTATAGGCGTGAGCCCAGCCCCTCCATGTTTTATGATTTTTTCTTGTGATATTAGTATTTTCAATGACTGAAACATTTGCTTTGCAGAATATTTCTTCCTCAATTTAGATTTGTCTGATAATTTCCTCATCAATAGATTTAGGACAAGCATTTCTGACAGGACTAGTACATGAGTGAGGCTGTTTGTCTCAGTACCTCAAATGAGGTTTTATTTATTTATTTATTTAGAGACAGAGTCTCACTCTGCCACCCTGGCTGGAGTGCAATGGTGCAACCTCTGCCTCCTGGGTTTAAGCAGTTCTCCTGTCTCAGCCTCCCAAGTAGCTGGGACTACAGGCGATGCTACCACCCTCAACTAATTTTTGTATTTTTAGTGGAGGTGGGGTTTAACCATATTGGTCAGGCTGGTCTTGAACTCCTGACCTCAGGAGTGCAGTGAGCCATGATCTTGCCACTACACTCCAGCCTGGGCAACAGAGCAAAACCCTGTCTCAAAAACCAAAACCCAGCAGACCACAGTCTTTTTCCTCGTGAAGCCCCTTTACTCTTCTTTCAACGCATCCGCCCGCCGTGGCTTCCCAAAGTGTTGGGATTACAAGCATGAGCCACCACGCCCAGCCTCAGTACTTCATGAAGTTTTAGATGTCCATTGTCCTGTTGCTGGTTTCCATATAAATACTAGAATTAATTGCAAAAGTCATCCAAGAACCCTTGCCAAGATTTTGATTAGAATTGATTTATGTCTAGAGATTACTTAGACCTCTTTATTAGATTTATTCCTAGGAGCTGGACATGGTGGCACACACCTGTAATCCCAGCTACTTGGGAGGCTGAGGCAGGAGGATCACTTGAGCCCAGGAGGTCAATACTGGAGTGAGCTATGATCCACTATAGCACTCCAGCCTTGGTGACAGAGAAAAAAAAAAAAAAAAGAAAAGAAATACATATATATATATATATATATATATATAATTAAATCAATTTATTCCTAAGTACTTTATATTTTCTGTCACATAGAAATCTTTTGTATTTAAAGAATTGTTTTGTTTTATGGTAAATGGTACCTTTGTAAAAATAACATTTCCTACCTATTTGTGGCTAGAGATTACTTATTACTGATATTATTTCAGGTAGGTTTTTTTTTTTTTTTAATTTAGTTTCTTTTTTATAAACTAAACTTTGTTTTATATTATTTGAGACTTAAGATAGATAGTGACAGACAGTAAAAAGTCCTCCTCTAACCCCTAACCCTGGCCATTTAATTCTTTCCAGAGGCAATCAGTGTAATCAGTTTCTTGCATACTCTCCCAGAACTATTTTATGTAGATACAAGTAAACTGTATACTTATATTTTATTTATCTTTTTTTTTTTTTTTTTTTGAAACGGAGTTTTACTCATGTTACCCAGGCTGGAGTGCAATGGCACGATCTCGGCTCACCGCAACCTCCGCCTCCTGGGTTCAGGCAATTCTCCTGCCTCAGCCTCCTGAGTAGCTGGGATTACAGGCACGCGCCACCATGCCCAGCTAATTTTTTGTATTTTTAGTAGAGACGGGGTTTCACCATGTTGACCAGGATGGTCTCGATCTCTTGACCTCGTGATCCACCCGCCTCGGCCTTCCAAAGTGCTGGGATTACAGGCTTGAGCCACCGCGCCTGGCCTATATATCTTATCATTAAATAAATAGCAGGGCTAGTAACAGAAATAAACGTCAGATGGAGGAACTATTGTATGAAGGACAGTTTGGTTTCATAATCAGATGCTTGTAATGATTATAATGTAGTAACTTCACGAACACTCAGGAAAAAGCAAATTATTTAATGGACAATTCCAAAATACATGAGAGCCATTTCCATTCAATATACTTTGTTACAAATATTCCATGTGCTTAGAAAAATGAAATGAGATTCTTTGAAAAGAGCAGACTAGCTGGGCAACATGGTGAAACACTGTCTCTATAAAAAATACAAAAAAGTTAGCTGGGCGTGGTGGCACCTGCCTGTAGTTTCAGTTACCTGGGAGGCTGAGGTGGGGGGATCATCTAAGCCTGGGAAGTCAAGGCTGCAGTGAGCCAGGATGGTGCCGCTGCACTTCAGCCTGGGCGACAGAGTAAGACCCTGTCTCAAAAAACAAAACCCAGCAGACCGCAGTCTTTCTCCTCATGAAGCCCCTTTACTCTTCTTTCAGCGCATACAGCACGTCGTCCTGGCTGACATTGAGCCGCACCCGAAGGAGCAGGTCATTCCTGCTGGGCTCCACAAGCAGGAGACGACAGGAGCCCAGGCGAGAACACACGGCCATGGTCTCCGACATGGTGGGGTACGGCAGCCCCTCCATTCTGCACAGTGCCACGTGCTGACTGTATATCTAGATACAAATAGTAAGGCAAAGGTTAAGAGGAAATACAATCCTGGGGCTTTTTCTGTTCATTTCTTTCTTGGTTTGGGAAAATCAGACACATGGCACCCAGGATATCAAATGCTCCAGAAGGCATCAATGGGTGATCCAGTGGTACACAAATGCAGGGGCAGAATGGAATGCTAGCCTTGGAATCAGAAAACTGTAGGCCTGAATCCTGGTTCTACCATTTGCCTAAATACGTAACTGCGGGCAAGTTACTGCACTCTTTGAACTTCAATTTTATCTACAAAATTTACTGTATACATCCCCTGGGAGTTAATGGATATAAGATAACTAGTAACTCACTGGTTATACAAATAGTCCTGTCTCCAAGGGCTGAGTTCCAAAATTGAGATTGTCAAAATTCAAGCCAAATTTTGCTACAAGGCCCCTTTCCTTATCAGTGAGCAAATGCCAAGGCATGGCCCTTGGAAAAGCACAAAGGCCCAGAGAGAAAACTGAATAAAGAAATAAAGGGAGGCAGGAAGATAGCTGGAAACAGAAATTCCTACCCTAATGTTCCCCACTGGTTCAGGGAAGTCTGAAGCATTTCTGGTCACTTTCCATTCTAAATATCTGTGAGTCCATCTGACTGCCCTCAGCCCCAAGACTAGGAGCTTGTTAGGAACAGGGATGTTAAATTAACCAAATCAGCTAGGAGTTCAAGGATCTATCACAGTTAATGGCACACTGCAGATGTTCAGGAAATGTTTACAAACTAAAATGAAAGTCACTCTCTGCAGAAGAGCTATCTCAGACTCTAGGAGGAGAACAGTAATCGCCAAAACATGACCAGTAGCTAAAATTTTAAATAAGAATTTGCAACCAGCCCCATAAATAAGTAACTGAAAGGAAAATGTTTTCCTATTTTAAAGAAAGGTGTCTAAAACATACATACACAGACATACACACTCTCAAGTACACACTCACAAACACCTTTAGCAATTCATCTTCCAAGGCAGCCAATTACCTAGGGATACCAGTCTTAAGTAAACTAACAAGGCACAGGCCTTAATGATCCCTCTAACTTGATCTAATTGACCTATGCCAATGACGTGATTAGACTCATCTGTGATTTGTTCTCAAATATGGCCTCATTCTGAAAGCCTTGGCTCCACTACAGCTTGTATTGGGGAATAAATTTGGCTTGCTCATCTCATTCCTTGAACAGTGTCTGGCACGTAGCAGGCCTTCCATCTAACTTGCAGAAACCAGTCGCTAAAGGTCTCTTCTCATGCAACGCAATAAAACGTCACATTAAAATAGGTGCTGGTTTGACATTCACATACTCAAGGTGGCACAAAATAGAGACAAACTGTTGTACATTAAAGGAAATTTCCACATATTTTAAAAGCACAAGTCCAGAATCTAGGATTTGAAAAGAGATCACCTGTTGAAATGTGGCTTCCTCTAGTCCTGATCGATGGAACTCTGCAAGGATGGCTCTCAGGAAGCCCTGTTCCAGAATGGAGGAATTTCTTAAAGGAAACAAGGGGATGTGAGTTTTTGTTAGTGGCTATAACCCCACCCCAGAGGAAAGCCAAATAAAGCTTTTCTGTGTCTTTAGAAAAGAGCGAAAATCTGGAAAATACTTTTTCCTATACTATTTGGCAAGGTTCCCCCTGACCCCCAAACTCTCAAACTGATGCAGAAAATGTCATTGTGGAAAAGAGGGAACACAGCAACTACGTCTGGAAATACCCTCGTCACTCAGAAATACCCGTGTCCTCATTTCAGGACCTGAGCGCATCATTCAGTGTTGAGAAAAGAGGCTGCTTCCTTTTTTTTTCTGTTCCTATCTTAGCACTTTTACACCCTAAATACCTATAATATAGCTCAATAAGTGACAAATATTCTATTATCTTAGGGTTAAATTTCTGTCTCCCAGACTAGACAATGTCCCTACAAAAAAAGAACTGTGTTATCAGTAAGTGCAGGTTGAATGAATAAAAGCTGAGAAAGGGAAACATGTTTCCACAGGCTTCCAGGAAGGCTCAGGAAGTGGAGCATCTTACTTGATGGCCATGATGTACGATGACGAAAACATCTCATCAACAGCTTCCATTGAGTGGGCTATGGTAACCAGGCCAGGGGAGTTAGGCTTCTGCTGGGAGAACTCACAGATCTCTGTGGCACGCCTGCAAATGTCCAGGCAGCGTCGCGCGTCTCCAGAGAGTGCTGCTACCTATAATAGGCAATATTTTATTCCTGAGGCCACCTTAGCTCAGAAGAACCAACAGATTCTGTGTTCAACTAAAAAGAAAAGGTGGTGCTGGCAATGGACGTAAGCCTAAAGTTAAGTACTTAGCCCTGGTAGGGAACCTTGAGGAAGAATATAAATGAATTATTATATTGTGCATGGGACTCTCATCCTCCAGTCCAAACCTCTGTCTTGGTTTTACAGTTAACTCCACAGTGGACAATGCAGAGATTCTCAGCTTTACCATTCAGGAAACGAAGTTTAAAAACAGAGACCTTTAGTTCAAGATTATTACTGAAGCATCGGGAAACAGAGTTCTCATTCCTTGCATAGAGAGAGACATGTGCCCCCAGAAGGAGCCAGCCAAAGCCAAGAGGCTGGAGTGGAGCGTATCTGGAGGTAAAGCCATAGCCAGGGCCCCCCTACAGCACATGGTGAATTTGGGATTGGCTTGGTCAATGGCTAAGAGGCCCAGAATCAAGAATGGAGGAAGGGGCTGGGTGCGATGGCTCACACCTGTAATCCCAGAACTTTGGGAGGCCATGGTTACCTGAGGTCAGGAGTTTGAGACCAGCCTGGCCAACATGGCGAAACCCCATCTCTACTAAAAACACAAAAATTAGCCAGGGCCAGGCAGAGTGGGTCAGGCCTCTAATCCCAGAACTTTGGAGGCCTAGGCAGGTGGATCACTTGAGATCAGGAGTTCAAGACCCAATATGGTGAAACCCCATCTCTACTAAAAATATAAAAATTAGCCAGGCGTGGTGGCACATGCCTGTAATCCCAGCTACTGGGGAGGCTGAGGCAGAAGAATCATTTGAACCCAGGAGGCGGAGGTTGCAGTGAGCCGAAATCACGCCACTGCACTCCAACCTAGGTGAAAAACCTAGACTCCGTCTCAAAAAAAAAAAAAAAAAATCACTTTTTAAATAACTCAAGACAGAAACATGACTATTGGCTTATATTTTTCCCTTCCTCTAATCCCACACATTGAACTGGTAAAGGTGTCCTGTAGACCTTCCTGCTTCGTCAGTTCTCCTGCCCTCCCATCACCACCTGTACAGCCTGTGAAGAGGTACCTTGTGTGGTAAATAGCAGGGACTCAAGAACTACTGCAGGGGCCTCAGGAAAAAGTGAAAGGAGAACTCTGGGAGGTAAGGAAACACCTAAATCAGTCTAACCCCAAGGGTATCGGTGAGCCTTGATGACCCTATGCATCCCTTCGGGCTGCTGGTGGGGCAAGGGAGACACAAGAAAAAGCTGAGGCCCAGCCAACGTGGAACCGAACAGGACATCCCTGCACGCACCTGACCTCCACTACAGCCTCAGTATAGGTTGAGTGAGACAAATTACACAGAAGGGATGGCAGAGGAAACCACCTGCTTTAACTTTGGTGCTAGGTGGATGTGGGGTACAAAAAAAAAAACTTGCGGCCGGGCGCGGTGGCTCAAGCCTGTAATCCCAGCACTTTGGGAGGCCGAGGCGGGTGGATCACGAGGTCAAGAGATCAAGACCATCCTGGCCAACATGGTGAAACCCCGTCTCTACTAAAACTACAAAAAATTAGCCGGGCATGGTGGCGCGTGCCTGTAGTCCCAGCTACTCAGGAGGCTGAGGCAGGAGAATTGCCTGAAC
>NW_022436976.1:33363888-33403843 GCF_009761245.1 Sapajus apella | reverse complement strand
AGGCTGGAGTGCAGTGGTGTGATCATGGCTCACTGCAGCCTCAATCTCTTGGGCTCAAGCAATCCTCCCACCTCAGCCTCCTAAGTAGCTGGGGCTATGGGCACATGCCATCACACTGGGCTAATTTATTTATTTTTTTGAGACAAAGTCTCACTCTGTTACCCACACCAGCATGCAGTGGCATGATCGCAGCTCACTGCAACCTCTGCCTCCTAGGTTCAAGCAATTCTCCTGCCTCAGCCTCCATAGTAGCTGAGACTACAGGTGGACGCTGCCATGCCCAGCTAAGTTTTTGTATTTTAGTAGAGATGGGGTTTCACCATGATACCCAGGCTGGTCAAGAACTCCTAAACTCAGGCAATCCGCCTGCCTCGACCTCCCAAAATGCTAGGATTACTGGCATGAGCCACTGTGCCTGGCCTCATTGGGCTAATTTTTAATTTTTTTGTAGAGATGGGGTTTTAATATGTTGCCCAGGCTGGTCTCAAACTCCCGGGCTCAAGTGATCCTCTCACCTTGACCTCCCAAAGTGCTGGGATTACAGTCATGAGCCATCTCACCTGGACACTCCCCTGAGTTTTTAGAACTGTAAGCCCTCACTTGGATTTGTAGCCCAAATTTATGTTGTCTTTTCTACAATCCTCAAGTGGAGAATTTTATTTAAAAAATGGTAACAGCTGGTAGTGCCTCTAGATAAGTAACAGAAAAAAATATATTTTTTTAATGAATTCAACTTCAACCCCGGCCCCAATTAATTCTCAAATAAAGGAGCATTCTGAATCCCATGCATATAGTAAAAACAAAATAAAAATCAAGACACGAAAACAAGAAAGCAAGGCCATATATGCATGGGAACCAGCAGAATCAGTGGATATCAGAATCGGACCCCTAAAGACTTCAGATATCATAATTGTTAAGATACAGAATATAAAGCAGATTCCACCGGGTATGGTGGCTCATGCCTGTAATCCCAGAACTTTGGGAGGGATCACGAGGTCGGAAGTTCAAGACCAGCCTGACCAACATGGTGAAACCTCATCTCTACTAAAAATACAAAAATTAGCTGGGCATGGTGGTACATGCTTGTAATCCCAGCTACTCAGGACACTG
This sequence comes from Sapajus apella, assembly GCF_009761245.1. NCBI lineage: Eukaryota > Metazoa > Chordata > Mammalia > Primates > Cebidae > Sapajus > Sapajus apella. Next base: position 33,402,733 of record NW_022436976.1, on the reverse strand, counting down.
AGGCAGGAAAATCACTTGAACCCAGAAGGTGGAGGTTGCAGTGAGACAAGATTACGCCACTGCGCTCTAGCCTGGGCAACAGAGTGAGACACTGTCTCAAAAATTAAATAAACAAAATTAAATTAAATTTAAATTAAAAAACCCAAAATTCTGGCTGGGCGAGGTGGCTAATACCTGTAATCCCAGAATTTTGGGAGGCCAAGGCGGGTGGATCATGAGTTCAGGAGATGGAGACCATCCTGGCTAACATGGTGAAATCCCTGTCTCTACTAAAAATACAAAAAATTAGCTGGGCATGGTGGCACATGCCTGTAGTCCTGGCTACTAGGGAGGCTGAGGCAGGCAAATTGCTTGAACCCAGGAGGCAGAGGTTGCAATGAGCCAAGATCGTGCCACTGCACTCCAGCCAGGGCGACAGAGCAAGACTCCATCTCAAAAAAAAAAAAAAAAAAAAATTGAGCATGTTAAGAAACTAACTTTAAGATGCCTTAGATCAGGAAACAACAAAGTGTGACCCACCACCTGTTTTTATAAATAGTTGTACTGTTGTAATTCCAGCACTTTGGGAGGCCGAGGCGGGTGGATCTCCTGAGGTCGGGAGTTCGAGACCAGCCTGGGCAACATGGTGAAACCCCGTCTCTACTAAAAATACAAAAGTAGCTGGGAGTGGTGGCACATGCCTGTAATCCCAGCTACTTGGGAGGCCAAGGCAGGAGAACTGCCTGAGCCCAGGAGGTGAAGGTTGCAGTGAGCCAAGATTGCACCTTTGTACTCCAGTGACACTGTGTCTCAAAATAAATAAATAAATAAAATAAGGTTTTACTGGAACATATGCTCGTTCATTCACATATTGTCTGTGACTACGCGAAGGCAAAGATGAGTTGCTGTGACAGAGTTTTTTATGGCTGATTCTGGCCTGCAAAGCCTAAAACATTTTCTACCTAGCCCTTTAAGAAGCTTGCTGACCTTTGTCCTAGATCCTTCCTCTATTTCATACTGCTGGGTATACATACGGCCACTGGGGCCTTGGCAATTTGTACGTAATCTATCAAACTCTTTGCCCTAGAGATCACCCCTCCACTACAATGAGCAGTGAGCCAAGATGCAACATTGCACTCCAGCCTGGGCGACAGAGTGACTCTAAGAAAACAAAAAACAAAAAAGTATGGCATAAAAAAAGGATCATTTGTAGAAAAGAAAGAGCCTCTTAGATTATGCATAAGGGAAAAAGTGAAAAATTCTACCCATAAAATGCCTAGAAAACTTTGAGGATCTTTCCTGGAAAGCAAAGCTTGGAGACAGGCATAAAGCGGGCTCACCTCTCACCCTAGTCCCTAACATAGTAGCCAGCTCCGATCAGGAGTCATGTGCTGCTGCTACAGCCATTCAGGGTGAAGAGTGTGTCTGCGAGAGGAAACTAGAAATAAGTTTATAATTCTTTTATGTGCTGAAATACTTGTAGATGTATGGTTTCTTTCTTTCTTTCAGCTTGAGGCAGACATTTAACCCACTTTCTTCCTCAGTAGCCGGGGAGACTAGTCTTCGGGGAACTCTCAGGGGGCATTTTCCTAGTAGACTTGGAGGGGAGGGACATCCAATACCTCCTATCTAGCATGGAGTGTACGCCTTGCTGGGCATGTTATAGACATGATCTTGTTAAATTTTCACAATTACCCTATGAGGTGAGTACTCCCATTCTTCTTCAGAGAAGAAAACTGAGGCTCAGGGAATTTTTAAGTAACTTTCCTACAACCTTCTGCATACTTACTAAGCGTTAGAGCCAGAATTTAAACGAGGGTTGTCTACCTGACTATACTATCCCTTTCATTATGCAAAACTGCTTGCTCCCTGAATCAATTCATGTTAGTTTGCATATAAACCCACAATACTTATGGCCCTCTAATCAATCATAAAATAAAAAGGCTAAGGAATTTCTCAGAATCTGTCTCTCTTTTTTGATATTTTTACAGGACTTTCTAAATTTCTCTCCATCCTCAGAGCACCCAGCATAGGACCTCATACCCAGCAGGTACTCAGCAAAGATGTGCTGACTGACTTACGGGTGCAGCTGGTGACTTACCTTCCTGGCTACCAGCTGGATGGCATCATCCTCAAAGGCCTTTAGACGTTTGAGCCGGGACCTTAGGATCTGCTGCAGCTGATTATATGTATAGGGCTGGAAGGACATCCTGGTAAGACCCTGGGAAGCCAAAACGACAGAGGAATAAGTTCGTTGATTGCCCATTGATTATCCAGGTGGAAAGTCACCAAACCTGATTACCAAGTCGCATATAACAATTTACACATTTCATACCTAGACAACCACTGCCTTCAACCACTCTTTACTGACAATGGCCAGTGGTGTCCTGTAGGGCAGCAGTTCTCAAACTATTTTTTCATTTCTCTTAAGGACCTTTGATTCTATTAGAATCATTTGGAAGTAGATAAAAGCTGAGGTGCTTTAATTGAAGTGTGTGAGAGGATTTTCAGATCTCTGCTATGCATTGTCACCGCACCTGGCTTCACTTACCAGGTTCTTCATGATTTCTTAGTGTGCTTCCTGCTGAACTGCAAGGCCCATGAAGACAGACATTGTGTTCACCTGGATTACTGTGCTATTCCAAGCACCTAACGCTGCCTGGCAGGTTGTAAGTGCTAAAATATTTGTTAAATTAATTAAACCTCCAGGGCTGGGTGCAGTTTAAAAGTGCACAGGTAGCAGAACACTAAGATAGGATGTTTGCAGAAAATCATGCAATGGTGATACATTCCTCTTCAACATAGAAACTATAAGCATTGCAGAAATCACATTTCTTAATTTCCCCATTTATTTTAGTTTTCATTTTTGCAGAACTTCTTTTTTTGGGACAGTCTCGCTCTGTTGCCCAGGCTGGAGTACAGTGGCACAATCTCAGCTCACTCCAACCTCTGCCTCCAGGGTTCAAGCAAGTCTCCTGCCTCAGCTTCCTAAGCAACTGGGATTACGGGCATGCACCACCACACCCAGCTATTTTTTTGTATTTTCAGTAGATGTGGGGTTTTACCATGTTGGCCAGGCTGGTCTTGAACTCCTGACCTCAAGTGATCCACCTACCTCAGCCTCCCAAAGTGCTGGGTTTACAGGCATGACCCACTCACTGCACCTGGCCCATTTTGGCAGAACTTCCTGGCCAAGTTTACAGATCTGTAAGAACAGCATGGGAACTGCCCTAGAATTTACCAGTCGGCTGGACACCCGGTTCATCATGATTCGCTCTGGCAGGTCCATTGTGTTGGCAATGGCAAGGACCACAAGCCGGGCCTTCTTGTGAGTGGGCCAGTCAAAGAGATTGTACATTACGTCTTGTTTGTGAGTCCACAGAAGGTCAAGCTGCCAGGGAAAAGGAGAGAGGTGCACAGTCAATCAGAGACTGAGCTGGGATTCAGAATGACAACCTATAACCATTGCTTTAGCTGCATGTTTCCCAGGTCACAGTACCACAGCAGCAAGGCAGTCCATTGACACAAGCCTCTCAGCACCAGAAAATGGGCTCAGAGGAATGCAGAAGGGAGCCAGGACTTTCCTCCCCACTACCCAGTACTTGCTCCTGAAACATAAACACAGCCCCGATTCTTCTGTCCTCCCATGGGCACCTCACCTCATCCACAAGCAGGACGGTGGTTTCCTGAGGAGACTCTCGGGTGCAGAATCGCTTTGCCAGCAGTTCTGCTGCGTGGTTGGCTGTTGCTTTTTGGCCCGTTAGCTTCTGCATTAGGGGAAACACAGTTGTGAGGAACTGTAAGGCTCTTACACCTCTGGGCTTAAAGTTAAATCTGTAAACGGAGGGAGGCATTTAGCCTGAGGACTTCAGAATCCTACACTCTGCCTCCCACTCTAGTCTTAACCTTAACTTGGAAGGACAAGAGAAGGCACCAAAAGACAAGATAAAAAAAAAGTGTATGATTTTGAAATGCAAATGAGTCATGGGCTGGACCAGAAGCACCCTTAAAATCACGATTACATAATTCTATAACTGGATGTTACTTGCCCCAAAATAACAGCCCATGAATAAAAGAGCAAGTCTCAACCTCTGGGCTGCCATGGACCCCTTTTCCATGTTGTCACACTGCTACCTGTGAGCTCACAGTTTTCACCATGTGGATAAGTACTGGCTTCCTGCCTTGCAGTCATTATCCAGCTCCTAGACTTTGAAGTCCTTGAGGGTAAGAATTCTGCCTTCCTTGCCCTTGCTACCTCTATAGAAAGGACAATGCCTGTCATATTATGAATATGCAATATACAGAAAATTAAGTAACTCTTTCCTTTTTCATGTGCCACTAAGAAACTGTATTTCCAAAAAGCCTAAACGGTTCTGCTTACCTGCAAGATTTGCACATAGACTTGGTGGGGCTCTGTCAGCTTCATGCCATTGACCTCAATGTATTGAAAGGGAGGAACATCATTGGCTTGGGCTGCCTGCTGCAGGCAGCGTATCACCTCATGCACAGTAGCAGTCTTTCCTGTCCCAGGGACACCAGAGATGTACATGCACCTAGAGCAAGAAGGGAAAACCCATGGGGTAGGTCTTAGCCAGCCACTGCACTCTATAATCAGTGAGGAGTGTGGGAACATACACTGAGGGAAGGACCGAGGCCCTTGAAATGCGGAGGTGGAGGTAGTGAGGACCATCCTTGGAAGCTGGTCAGAGTAGGACCTGCTTATATTGAATCATTCATTCCACAAGCAATGCTACATGCAAACTGCCTACTCAAAGAATGCCAGTTTCTTTCTTTTTGAAAGGCAACATTCCTGTTCCTACAGAATTACTTTGGCAAAAAATACTTCAGAAGCTTTAGGCTTTAGCAATGATTTGGTCTATTCTGCTGATACTGGAGAAAGCCCATGTGGCTGAACTGTAACACTTAAGGCCTTATTCTCCAAACTACCTGCCTGAATTACATGACTCACCCTCCGGTATGGTCAAGGAGTTTGCTTTCCACAAAGTTGTAGATGTCTTGGAATTCCTGTTCCCGACAGGGAAGAGACTCAGGTACAGCAGAAACATGCAGCCTACCATTGATGATAAATAGCAGAAAAGGAATACTTTAGGAACATTCCCCAACCATTTACTCATTAGTCAATGGAAAATGATTATGGTTTCTTGTCTATGGTTTCTACATGAAAACTCAGTCTCAAATGCCAGAGAATCCATTCTCAAATTCCTCCATTTGGCCTCAAAATCCTTGGCCTCCGTTTCTCCATCCAAATTACATGAGTGGACCTCATTCCACAGGAGATTCAGATTTTGCTTGATTTCTGACAGGATCCAGATTTATATATTTTGAAAGTCTCCATATGGTTCTAAAGGGCACCATAACCAAGAGGCCCTGTCCTGACTAATCATATTCTATCCCTGCAGAAATGATGGCAGTAGACGGGAAGGTCAGTCCTCCCAGGGCCTGTCCACATTGGCTCGCCTAGATGCTGCTTGAGAGGTTTCTTTTTTCTAAATATACACATTCACTTTACCTCGATAGGTAAAAGTGTAGATACACAGTGTATCTATCTACCTTTATTAGGTAGACCAGTGACTGCTCATCACTCTCATTTTATATGAATGAAAGCAGATGCCCCATTGTTCATGCCTCTCTGAAAAGGGACCGAGAGCAGCAGTACCTCAGCCGGGCTTTCTCCAACACGCTGGCTGGCTCCTGGGCAGCCAGGTTTCGACTACGGATCTGAGGAGTGGCACAACGTGGTGTTCTAGGCTTGGGCTGTATTCAAAACAGAGAACATATTTCAAAAGGAAAAAGCAAAACATCATCCAGGACACACCAGCAAATGTGATTTGTGCTGATCTGATAAAAGGAAGTGAGGTGGTGAATTCCCCCTTAGTTCCTTGCTGTATAAAGGACCGTGACTCTCCCTCTCTCACCTCACATTGCATAAACTTTGTTCATCATCCAAACAGTTTCTTTTTTCTAATTTATATATAATATCAGGATTTATAACAATGTCAGTCTGAGGAAAGAATTAATAAAAGTTTGGATTAAATACTATTTAAAAGTAAAATATTATCTTGAAAGACAAGAAATGTTTAAGAAACCCTAACTACTCTGCCCAAATACAGAGTAGAAGAGGAGACATAAACTAGGTTTGATTCATTAGATCTTTCTCTGGGCTTATTTGAAGATATAGTCAAGTGTCAGCCCAGGACTTCCATGGCCCTCAGTGCAGGACTTGGAGAAACCTTGGCAGATTTTTCCACTCCAAGGTCACTGCTTAGTCTAGTTTAACAGCCCTGTATCTTTTTCCTTGGTCACGGCTTTCTAGAGCAGGCTTGCTGCTGCTACACTCATCTTCATGTATTTCTACAAAGCATTCCCTTCTATAGGTCATTTCACTCTACCCACCCTTTGCTTTTAGCCTGGCTAGAGAGAGAACAATCTCCCTACTTCCTCCTGAGGCAGAAAGCACTTAAACTGTTTAAAAGGCTTTACAGGGCGGTGCAGTGACCCATGCCTGTAATCCCAGCACTTTGGGAGGTCGAGGTAGGAAGACTGCTTAAACTCAGGAGTTTAAGACCAGCCTGGGCAACACAGAGGTGAAAGCCCCCCTCTAAATTAGCAAGGCATGATGGCACATGCCTGTAGTCCCAGCTACTTGGGAGGCTGAGGTAGAAGGATTGCTTGAGTCCAGGAGACCAAGGCTGGAGTGAATTGAGATCACACCACTGCACTCCAGCCTGGGCAACAGGCAGAGCAAGACCCTGTCTAAAAAAAAAAAAAAAAAAAAAAAAAGTCTTTACATTTATGCTGAAGGTAGCCTATGTCCTATATCCCAAATTTTGGGTGGAAGCCACAAGACACAATCAAACCAGAGGCCTGTTAGGAACCAGGACACAAAGGAGGAGGTAAGTGGCGGCAAATGAGCATTACCACCTGAGCTCTGCCTCCTGTCAGAGCAGCAGAGGCATTAGATTCTCATAGGAGTGCAAACCCTATTGTAAACTGTGCGTGCAGGGGATCTTGGTTGCACGCTCCTTATGAAAATCTAATGCCTGATGATCTGGGGTAGAACAATCTCTCCACCCCTTGCCATTGGTAGAAAATTCGTCTTTCATGAAAAGGGTCTCTGGTGCCAAAAAGGCTGGGGACTGCTTATCTACTGGATTCCTTTCCTTAAAGATTTTTCTTTTTTTTTTTTTTTTTTGAGACGGAGTTTCGCTCTTGTTACCCAGGCTGGAGTGCAATGGCGCGATCTCGGCTCACCGCAACCTCCGCCTCCTGGGTTCAGGCAATTCTCCTGCCTCAGCCTCCTGAGTAGCTGGGATTACAGGCATGTGCCACCATGCCCAGCTAATTTTTTGTATTTTTAATAGAGACGGGGTTTCACCATATTGACCAGGATGGTCTCGATCTCTTGACCTCGTGATCCACCCGCCTCGGCCTCCCAAAGTGCTGGGATTACAGGCTTGAGCCACCGCGCCCGGCCAAAGATTTTTCTTTTTTCTTGAGACAGAGTCTCACTCCGTTGCCCAGGCTGGAGTGCTGTGGTGTGATCTCAGCTCACAGAAACCTCCGCCTCCCAGGTTCAAGTGATTCTACCACCTCAGCCTCCAGAGTAGCTGGGATTACAGATGCCTGCCACCATGCCCAGCTAATGTTTGTATTTTCAGCAGTGACAGGTTTTGCCATTGTTGGCCAGGCTGGTCTTAAACTCCTGACCTCAAGTGGTCTGCTCACCTTGGCTGTATTACAGGTATTGGGATTACAGGTGTTGGTATTACAGGCGTGAGCTACTGTACCCTGCAGTTTCTTTGATTTCAACCCAAATCCTATCACATCTTCATATGGAAAAATGGACATCAGCTTTACAAAGTCTTCTAATTAATATTTCTTAATATCGTTCCAAAGAATAAGATGCACCATCAATTTAACCTTAATTCAAACATTTCTCAAGACCACTTGAACATGAGAAGACCCTGGTCTGAATATCTTTTCGGTGTTCTGCTAAAGTTCCACAGGAAGCAGAAAAGATGTCTACTGATCTCCTTCCATCTTGCTGCAGCACAATTTGTTAGCAATATGTAGGTAGCACTCCCAGTTTCTCAGGTGTATCAAGAGGGACAACAGAACTAACACTACGGCTCAGAGGCCAGACATACTATACGACACCCACTCTGCCAGTGCTCCATGGAAATGCAGAGAGGAGTCGGTCTCATGCTTCCCTTAGGGAGTTCGGCTCTTGGCCATCTGATTCTGCACTATAAAAGGAACTTAAATCAAAAATCACTCTCTACTAGATTTGCTTTCAGTCCTAGTGTTCACTTAGGTCCTTTTCTCCATGAATATTCCACAAGGAATAGCTTTGAATATAACAGACCTGTCCTCAGATTCCAGGTGTTACTAACCTGTGACCTCAGCATTTGTAACTTTTAAACTAACAGAAGGATGCTACACTGGAAAATAAACCTAGAAGAACCTTACACTTTTCTTTGGCGTCTTCGTGGGGGTCTTTAAGAGTGACTTCAGAGAAGATCGCAGGTTCCTGGACACAGTTCTGGGTGTTCTCCTTGGAAGGGGTGGTGTGGAAGCCTCCTCGTCTTCACTGCTAGAGTCTGAAATCTCTGCTGCTGGTAGAATCTCTTTCTCTTCTTGGTCACTTTTACTATTACCTAAAAACCTGAATGGTAGGGATATATTTTCTGACACTCAGTCTAAATAAGAAGAACTCCATAATGTCAGTGTGGATTAAATGTATTCAGGCTCTCTCCTATGACCAGGCAACATGAGTACTTGCTACTGAGGCACTCTGTTATGACCATTTTTTTATATTATCTCATTAAACCCCTCAACAACTTTGTGACATGTATATTATTATATTTTGTAGATGAGGAGTTTCAGGCTTAGAAAGGTAAAGTTGCCTTCCCAAGGTTACACAGATAGTAAATGACAAAGCCCAGGTTCAAATCCAGGTCTGTCAGAATCCAGGTTCATGCTCTTAGGCACCCTATCCCACCACTAGTCCTGCTGGACACAATGATTAGGGATGGGAGCCACCTAAGCCCAGGAAGTATTTCTTGCCCCTTCAAACTAATACAATTATTTGAAACCTAACATAATCCCAGATATGCTAGGTAAAAGGTCAATTTCAATGGATTGGCAAATAAACAGCATAAGATGCTTTAAGAGACAAGATTATAGACATCAGAGATGGTAGCAGTGTTTCTCTGCCTGCCAAGTAGTAGTCCTACCGGAGCTGCTGCCTAATCCGGTTCATAGTCAAGAGAGAACTCTTTCTGCGGACACGATGGGGAGTACAGGTGGCTTCATTCTGAGTTTCTGCTTCTTTTGCATCCCTGCAAGAAATCATAGCTAGGTCACAGGAAGCAGTTTTGGATACCAGAGATCTGTAGCAGGTACTAGAAGATAGTCAAGTGGCCCGATTGGCTCCTAGTCTTTCTATATCTACTTTGAAAAGAGCAAAACTTTCTTTTTGCTAAAAAGTTTATAATTGAAGCTTGACTCAAACCTCGAGTTCAAAGTCTGCCTTAAGCTAATTTAAATCAGATTCACCACCTCCCCAACAGGAGACCAAAATATACTACTCCCAGGCAGAGGTGCGTGTCTTTTTGTTTCTGATGCATGTATGAATTTACTGGCCACACAGGCTCAAGGTCAGCAGAAATGCAGCTATATATTCAATATAAAGCATTTACTGAGCAACCTATTATGGACCAGGTGCTTAAGTTTCTAGGTTGCAAATAGTACAATTTGTAACTTCTGGCTTGTCGCATATTTATTTGCACAGCAAAGTTTGTTCTAAATGCCTTATCTTTTTCTACAGTATGTACTTGAGAATAGTCTCCAGTTAAAAAACAAGTCCTAGCCAAAGCAATAAGTCAAGAGAAAGAACTAACGGATATCCCAATTAAAACAAAGTAAGTCAAAATGTTACTGTTCACCACTGATATGATCATATACCTAGAAAACCCTAAAGATGCTGGGTGTTGTGGCTCACACCTGTAATCCAGACGCTCTGGGAGGCCGAGTTGGGTGGATCACGAGGTCAGGAGATCAAGACTATCCTGGCTAACACAGTGAAACCTTGTCTCTACTAAAAAATACAAAAAATTAGCCAGGTGTGGTGACATACACCTGGAGTCCCAACTACTTGGGAGGCTGAGGCAGGAGTATTGCTTGAACCCAGGAGGTGAAGGTTGTGGTGAGCAGAGATTGCGCCATTGCACTCCAGCCTGGGCAATAAGAACAAAACGCCGTCTCAAAAAACCAAAAAAACCAAAAACACCCTAAAGACTCATTTAAAAATCTAATACATTGCTGAAAGAAATCATACATGACACAAACAATGGAAACACATCCCATGTTCATGGATGGGTAGAATCAATATTGTGTAAAATGACCACACTGCCAAATGCAATCTACAGAGTCAATGTAATTCCCATCAAAATACCATCATCATTCTTCACAGAACTAGAAAAAACAATCCTAAAATTCACATGGAACAACAACAAAAGCCCGCATAGACAAATGCTAAGCAAAAAGAAAAATCTGGAGGCATCACATTACCCGACTTCCAACTATAACTTCAAGGATATAGTTGCCAAAGCAGCACGGTACTGGTATAAAAACAGGCATGTAGGCCAAAGGAACAGAATAAAGAACCCAGAAGTAAAGCCAAATACTTATAGGCAACTGATCTTTGATAATGCAAACAAAAACAAAATGGGAAAAGGCCACCCTATTTAACAAATGGTGCTGGGACAACTGGCAAACCACATATAGAAGAATGAAACTAGGGCCAGGTGTGATGGCTCCCGCCTGTAATCCCAGTACTTTGGGAGGCTGAGGTGGGTGGATCACCTGATTTCAGGAGTTTGAGACCAGCCTGGCCAACACTGTGAAACTCTGTCTCCACTAAAAATACAAAAAAATTAGCCGGGCATTGTGGTGGCACCTGTAATCCAGCTACTCGGGCGGCTGAGGCAGGAGAATTGCTTTTACCCGGGAGGTGGAGGTTGCAGTGATCTGAGATTGCGCTACTGCACTCCGGCCTGGACAACAAGAGCAAAACCCTGTCTCAAAAAAAGAAAAGGTAGAACGAAACTGGACCGTCCTTTCATCTTATACAAAAATCAACTCAAGATGGATCGAAGACTTAAATCTAACACCTGAAACCATAAAAAATCTAGAATATTGGAAAAAGTCTTCTAGACATTGTTAGGCAAAGAATTCATGACTTAGAACCCAAAAGCAAATGCAACAAAAACAACAATAAATGGGACCTAATAATACTAAAAAGCTTCTGCACAGCAAAAGAAATAATCAGCAGAGTATAAACAGATAAACATTTACAAAGTATGCATCCAACAAAGGACTAATAACCAGATCTACAAGGAACTCAAATCAGCAAAAAAAAAAAAAAAAGAAAGAAAAAAACAAAACAAAAACAAATAATCCCATCAAAAAGTGGGCAAAGAGCTGGGCACGGTGGCTCACACGTGTAATCTCAGCACTTTGGGAGGCTGAAGTGGGTGGATCACTTGAGATCAGGAGTTTAAGACTAGCCTGGCCAACATGGTAAAACCCTGTCTCTACTAAGATAACAAAAATTAGTCAGGCATGGTGGCGAGTGCCTGTAATCCCAGCTACTCAGGAGGCTGAGGCTGGAGAATTGCTTATACCTGGGAGGCAGAGGTTGCAGTGAGCTGAGACCGCACCACTGCTCTCCAACCTAGGCAACAGAGCAAGACTCCATCTCACAAAAAAAGAAAAAAAAAAGGAAAAAAAGTTGGCAAAGGACATGAATAGACAATTCTCAAAAGAAGATATAGAAATAGTCAACAAACATTTTAAAAAAACTCAACGTCACTAATTATCAGGGAAATGCAAATTAAAACCATAATGAAATACCACCTTATTTCTGTTAGAATGGCCATAATTTAAAAAATCAAAACATAATAGATGTTGGTGTGGATATGGTGAAAAGGGAACACTTTTACACTGCTGGTGGGAACGTAAACTAGTACAACCACTACGGAAAACAGTGTGGAAATTCCTTAAAGAATTAAAAGTAGAATTACCATTTGATCCAGCAATCCCACTACTGGATATCTACCCAAAGGAAAAGAAGTCATTATATGAAAAAAGACATATGCATGTTTATAGTAGCACAATTCACAATTGCAAAAATATGGAACCAACCTAAATGTCCATCAATCAATGAATGGATAAAGAAAATGTGGTATATATACACCATGGAATACTACTCAGCCATAAAATGCAATGAAATAATGGCATTTCCAGCAACTTGGATGGAATTGGAGACTGTTATTCTGAGTGAAGCAATTCAGGAGTGGAAAACCAAATATCCTATGTTTTCACTTATAGGTGGGAACTAAGCTATGAGGAAGCAAAAGCATAAGAGTGATATAATGGACTTTGAGAACTCAGGGGGAAGGATGGGAGGTGGTAAGGGATAAAACACTACACATTGGGTACAGTGTATACTTCTCAGGTAATGGGTGCACCAAAACCTCAGTAATCACCCCTTAAGAACTTATCCATGGCTGGGCGCAGTGGCTCACGCCTGTAATCCCAGCACTTTAGGAGGCCGAGATGGGTGGATCACGAGGTCAAGAGATCGAGACCATCCTGGTCAACATGGTGAAACCCCGACTCTACTAAAAATACAAAAAATTAGCTGGGCATGGTGGTGCGTGCCTGTAATCCCAGCCACTCAGGAGGCTGAGGCAGGAGAATTGCCTGAACCCAGGAGGCGGAGGTTGCGGTGAGCCAAGATTGCGCCATTGTACTCCAGCCTGGGTAACAAGAGCGAAAACTCCGTCTCAAAAAAAAAAAAGAACTTATCCATGTAACCAAAAACCACCTGTTTTTCCAAAACTATTGAAATAAAATTAAACAATGAAAAACTGCTTTTAAAAATGAGTGTTAAAATGTGGCAAAAAGCCACAGGAACTACTGAAATCCAAAACTGGATAGCAATGCAGGTTTGGGAAGTTATCTTCTACAGCAGTGATCCCCAAATAACAACTCGGTATACTGGAATCATCCGAAGAGCATTTCCAAACACAGATTCCTAGGACCAGTGCTTGGAATCTGACTCAATAGCTATGGGAAGACGCCTAGAAATCTGTATTTTGGGAAAGCTCCCCGATAATTCTGTGACGTAGGTTTTTCAACTACTGCTCTAACTTTTTTGAGTAAGACCCACACACTTTACATTATGTGAAGTATTTCAATTTGCTCTGTGGGTAATGTCCCTGATCACCTCTTTTTGATGTTTTCTGGTTTCAGAATCATGGATGGCACCACTGAAGATCTCCGTCCCCCCCTGATAGGGGTAAGGGTTCTCTCGTCTCTAATGTCTATGGTTTTCAAAGCTGGAATTCGGGTTCTCAGGATCATGCAACGTTCAGGTGAAGCCTTCTTGTCATCCTCAGTATAAGAGAGTCCATTCTCTCTGGTTTTCTCTGGGGTTTTCAGAGCCTGAGACAAGGTCTGAAGTTTATCAGGCTGAGATCTCTTAGAAGGTGAGGTGATCTCAGAGAAGGCCATTTTCCGTTTTGTTCTTCCTGGAGAATCCAAGGAGGCACATGAAGCCTGCTGGGACATCCAAGAGTTACCTAAGCCCAAGAGAAATCACCACATACAATGTGTAAATTTTTTACCTAACAATATACAAACCCCCAATCTCACTACAGCCAAATCCAGCCAATAAGTTATACATAAGATATGAGTTATGTATATTTTTAATAATTCCAGGCTTTCTTTCTCCAGCTCAGGTAGCTCTAATAATTTTCCATCTCTCACCTAAATTTTAGGAGTGATTTTTCTAGTTAGAACCATAAGTCAACTTTTTTTTTTTTTTTTTGGAGATAGAATTTTGCTCTTGTTGCCCAGGCTGGAGTGCAATGGCACAATCTCAGCTCATCGCAATCTCTGCCTCATGGGCTCAAGTGATTCTCCTGCCTCAGCCTCCCCAGTAGCTGGGATTACAGGCATTTGCCACCACACCCAGCTAATTGTGTATTTTCAGTAGATGGGATTTCTCCATGTTGGTCAGGCTGGTCTTGAACTCCCAACCTCAGGTGATCTGCCCACCTCAGCCTCCCAAAGAGCTAGGATTACAGGTGTGAGCCACCACGCCTGGCTCCGTAAGTCAACTTTTAAGTCAGCTTTTGTAGATAAATGGAGTAAGTGTTCTCTCGGCTCTAACAGGTTTCCCTGAGATAACCTATCAGAACAGTGGGTCTTGCCGGGCGCGGTGGCTCACGCCTGTAATCCCAGCACTTTGGGAGGCCGAGGCGGGTAGATCACGAGGTCAAGGGATCGAGACCATCCTGGTCAACATGGTGAAACCCCGTCTCTACTAAAAATACAAAAAGTTAGCTGGGCATGGTGGCGCGTGCCTGTAGTCCCAGCTACTCAGGGGGCTGAGGCAGGAGAATTGCCTGAACCCAGGAGGTTGCGGTGAGCCGAGATCGCGCCATTGCACTCCAGCCTAGGTAACAAGAGCAAAACTCCATCTCAAAAAAAAAAAAAAAAAAAAAAAAAAGAACAGTGGGTCTCAATCAGGGGTGACATCGCACACCTTCAACCCTAACTCAATGACATGTGAAGAAATTTATACTAGAGATGCCATCAAGTAACAATGAGGCCTAGATTTTTTCTTAATCTAGATTATATTCTGCCAATGGAGAGAAGAGGGGTTCCTGGGGGCAATCCACTGGGTTCTGTGAATACAAAAACCATGTGGAATTGCTCCTTCCTCATGAGGACCGCAGCACCAAGGAACCCAGCTGTTCATTCACAGATACCAGCTCAGCAGTTAAAACGGCAGGCGTGTGCCAGCGGGAAGGGGAAACAAAAGCTGAATGAGGCTCAACCCTGGTTCCAATGCATAAAACACTCTAGTCTAACAGATGATATACATGACTGCTTATTTTATTATATAAAGGGAAATAAATGTCTGGAAGTACCTGAGTGCTTATAAAGATGGCTTTTGAAATACATCTTGAAAAAAAGGTAAAATTTCAACAGAGTTGAAAGGGGAAGGAGAAGGGACATATGAGGGCATAAAGGAAAAAAAGACAATCCCCCTCATTTCTTTTATTGAGACAGAGTCTCACTCTGTTGCCGAGGCTGGAGTGCAATAGCACGATCTCAGCTCACTGCAACCTCCGCCTCCGAGGTTCAAGTGATTCTCTTGCCTCAGCCTCCTGAGTAGCTGGGATTACAGGCGTGTGTCACACGCCCAGCTAATTTTTTGCATCTTTAGTAGAGACAGGATTTCACAATGTTGACCAGGCTAGTCTTGAAAGCCTAACCTTGGGTGATCCACCCGCCTTGGCCTCCAAAAGTGCTGGTATTATAAGCGTGAGCCACTGTGCCCAGCCCATCCCTTCATTTCTGAAGGTGATATTACAGATTAGTTAATATCTTTGCTGCATTTTCTAAATGTTTTATACATTTATATTCAGCTCCTAAAACAACGGTATACTAAAGAGCTATCAAGAATACAAGTAACTTATACTTGAAGATCTTGGCACCTACACAAAAAATTCAAAAAGGATGAATGACATAAAAAGATGAGAATGAGCTCTCAGAATGGCTGTGGAGGGAGGTTCGGATACACTGTAAGGGGAAAAAGCAAGCTGGAAAAGAGTATATTCAGTACGCTATCCTATTGGGTAAGAAAGAATAAAAAATAGAAATATATATGCATATCTGTATATAGGTATACATATATGTATACGTATCTGCTGATTTTTCCAAAACCAAAAATAGGAAAGATAAACCAGAAAGGAAAACAATGAATTAACACACAGAGGCCGGGCGCAGTGGCTCATGCCTGTAATCCCAGCACTCTGAGAGGCCGAGGCGGATTACGAGGTCAGGAGTTTGAGACCAGCTTGGGCAACATGGCGAGACCCTCTTGCTATGAAAAATTAAAATAAAATTAGCCAGGCATAGTGGTGCGCACTTGTAGTCCCAGCTACTTGGGAGACTGAGGCAGGAGAATCACTTGAGCCCAGGAGGTCAAGGCTACATACAGTGAGCCGTGATTGTGCCACTGCAGTCCAACCTGAGTAACACCACAAGACTCTGTCTCAAAAAACAAAAACAAAAACAAGCCAGAAAATAGAGCCAAATGCAGTGGTGTGCCCCTGTAGTCCCAGCTACTGGGGAGGCTGAGGCAGGAGGATCACCTGAGCTTGATCACTAGAGTTAGAGAGTATAGCGGACTATGATCACTAATTCAATATGGTCCCTCAAATTAACATTTTATCATATAATCCTTTAGCCCTAGTATTACCCACTGTGGTCCATTCCACAACTTACTGGCAAGCTCCAGCCTCTTCCTCGCTCTTGGGGTGACAGGATGGGTAGGAGTTTGGCGAGATTTGGAGGCAGAGTGCCTTGATTCAATCCTTTTGGCCACATGTTCTGCTGGGGTCCAAGCAGGGCTTTCCGCACTCTTATTCTTGGCTCCCACAGGCTTCTGGCACTTGGCTGCGCCCTCTTGTGGTTTATTCAACTCTGCAAATAGTTCTGGGGACAGTGGCCTGAACTTCTTTTCATTCCAGGATAGTTTCACAAAGAGTGTCTTCTCGTTTTTCAGATCCGTTGGTACCACATCATTTGGGGGTAAAAGTATCACCTGAATTTAGGAAGTACAGGTGAGTAGGAAGAGATGAGCCCCAAAAGAGCCAAGGAGTATTCCATCAGAGCTACAATTAAAAACAATTGAGTCTACATCTGTACCTGAAATGTTATCTTTCCAATCTAAAGCAGCATAGACATGGCATAGCATGTTGCTAGAAAAACACGTAAGAATAATGAACATTTACTGAGTATTTACTCATTTAATCATTAATGGCTTTAAAAACAGCAATGAAATATATAAATTATTCCTTTCATTTCATCTTTAAAATGTTTATTGGCTTCACTTCTTAATTCCTATTACTGTTACCCTAGTTCAAATATGCATCATCTCACTCCTGGGTTATTTTTACAAATTCCTCCTAGCTGGTATCTTATACCCTACATTGCTTTCTTTTCCAGTCCATTTTCCAGTTTCCCCACAAACTTATCTAGACATGCTCTCCTGCTCAACAGTCAATAATGGCTCCCACTGTAGCACGACCAAATTACTTTAACTAGTTTTTCAATGCCTTCTAAAATCTGGCCTCATTTTACTACAGAGTGCTCAATACTACTGCCTCACACTCCTTCAGCTTTCTCTCCTTCACTCATTTAGCTCAGAGATAAATTATGATAATCATGGCAGAGGAGAGTTTCAGCCCTAATGCTCAATGAACCACATAACCAGCATACAACCATACCTCACACCACAATCTAATCCCATGTTGGGGAGCCTGAAGTCACTTCAGGAAAAACCCATAGTCTCCTAACCAGTGACCTACTTCAGCGTACAAACCAGCTGCTCATTAGCACCTGATTTATTATAAAATCCTGTCACACAAATTTGTCTGCAGCAAATAGCACTCTCTGTACTGATTTACTCATGGTGAAGTCCTTGTTTAAGCCAGCATATTCAGCCTCACAATGCTTTATGCATGCCACAGTCATAGCTAAATATAACATCCCCTTGAGATACATCTTCTAATTCCTGCTCATTCCTCGGTCACAACCCAAATGTCACTTCCTACAGGAGGCTCCTAACACATAATATGTGCTCTCAATAAATATTTGAGATGAAGCAGACAGGCAAGCACAGAAGATGACAGGAAATAATGCATTTCCCATGGGGTAAATTAAAGCCAGTAATATTTCTGGGGTCATGCAGTTCAGGAGGCAGACATAAATAAGCTTCAAGGTAGAACCAAGGATTGTGGCATCACCTACCTGAACAGGGCCAATGATGGTCTCAGCATTAATGCTGCTGTTGCAGGCAGGGTAATCATACCAGAATATTTCCTGTGCAGCAGGCTTCCGGCCCAACAAATGCTGTTTACGGACAGGGATTTCACAGAATCGGACAAACCAATGTACCCGAGCACGTTTCTTAGGAGGATCAGAATCTAGGAGGAATTTGGTAGAAAGGGAAAGGTTAAGACAACTCAAGGACATTTTACTGAGCAATTACTGTGTGCCAGACACCGTACTTAGCGCTTGACATGTGTGGTTTTTTTGTTTTTGTTTTGAGAGAGTCTCCGTCACCCAGGCTGGCGTGCAGTGGCCAGATCTTGGCTCACTGAAACCTCTCTGCCTCCTGGGTTTAAGCGATTCTGCCGCCTCAGTCTCCTGAGTAGCTGGGATTATACGCATGTGCCACCATACCCAGCTAATTTTTGTATTTTTAGTAGAGGCAGGGTTTCACCATATTGGCCAGGCTGGTCTCGAACTCCTGACCTCACATGATCTGCCTACCTTGGCCTCCACAAAGTGCTGGAATTACAGGCAGGAGCCACCACATCTGGCCAACATGTGTTACCTTTTTTTTTTTTTTTTTTGAGACAAAGTCTTGCTCTGTCCCCCAGGCTGGAGTGCAGTGGCATGATCTCGGCTCACTGCAACCTTTGCCTCACTGGTTCAGGGGATTCTCCTTGCTCAACCTCCTGAGTAGCTGGGACCACAGGCCTGTGCCACCACGCCTGGCTAATTTTTCTATTTTTAGTAGATGGGGTTTACCATATTGGCCAGGCTCATCTTGAACTCTTGACCTCACATGATCCACCTGCCTTGGCCTCTCGAAGTGCTGGGATTACAGACGTGAGCCACTGTGCCTGGCCCAACATGTGTTATACAAGGTAGATACTACAGTTATCCCCCCTTTCAGGCAACAAAATCAAGTGATGGGGAACTTAAAGAATTTGTCAAAGGTCATATGACCAACTGCAGCAATCAAATTCCAGCCCACACACCTGCTCTTTCGGGGTTGCTCCATTTTCTAATGGTGCTATCACCCAGCAAAGGAATGACAAAAAGACCTCTGAGAGGAGCTACTCTAAACACAGGCACTGAACAAAATAAAAATCATAGCAAGAATTACAGCATCAGGCCAGGCATGGTGGCTCACGTCTGTAATCCTAGCATTTTGGGAGGCTGAAGCGGGCAGATGACTTGAGGCCAGGAATTTGAGACCAGCCTGGCCAACATGGTAAGACACCGTGTCTACTAAAAATAAAAAAATAGCCAGGCGTAGTGCCAGGTGCCTGTCATCCAAGCTACTCAGGAGGCTGAAGCAGGAGAATTGCTTGAACCTAGGAGGCGAAGGTTGCATGAGCCAAGAGCACACCACTGCACTTCAGCCTATGCACCAGAGCGAGATTCTGTCTCCAAAAAAAAAAAAAAAGAAAATTACAGCATCAACCACTGAGATGACTTTTGGCAAATGCATGCTTGTAATCTTCAGCTTTATCATTACAGTATAAAATTAGTGTCACTCCATACCAGCATTAGCTCCAACCAAAAGGACACTCATTAGTGTCATCATCATCATCATCACCATCATCATCATCATCCCTTTTTAGCTTTCTTCAGAGAAAGACTAAAGCTATCCAATGGAGCACCAAGAGGGATTCTAGAATCCATACACCAAAGCCCATAATTCTGATGTGCTGCCCCTACTGGACATTAGTTTTATGAGGTTTTCCCCCATACTTCAAAGTATGTTAAAGAAAAAGTATGTCAAAGATCTTCCTTATCTATGTGCAGTAGTCTCCCCTTATCTGCTGAGGGTATGTGTCAGGACCAGTAGATGCCTGAACCTGCAGATACTACCACTAACTCTGTATATGCTATGCTTTTTCCTACACATATATACTATACAGCATGGATACACTGGACAAAGGGATGACTCACAACCCAGTTGGGACAGCATGAGACTTCACCACATTACTTGGAATGGCGCAAAATTTAAAGCGTATGACTTGTTTATTTCTGGAATCTTCCATTTAATATTTTTGAATTGCGGTTAACGTCACAACTGAAATCGCAGAAAGTGAAACCACAGATAAGGGGGACTATAGTCAAGTAAAACATCTTTATCCACTCAGTCTATCAGTTCCTTCTCTTGGGCATACAGACTACCACAGGATTACCTAATCACCACCCCATTCTTTTGTCTCTTGAATGAGGCAGTTTTGCAGTTTCAAATTGCTGTCTTCCTAATCCTCCTTGTGAAGCTCTGCCCCGCTCCCATATTTCTGTGTTTTCCTCTTGTTTTGCAGACGGTTACAAATTCAACAAATCAGCTACGGCTTTGGATGTGGGCTTGTAGGCTCTAGTTGATGCCACCTTCCCTTTTGCTCCCCCAGCCTAGGGGCAGTAGTGGCTTCCTGCGCTTACTCATCTCTGGGAAACGTCATCTTTTCTTCCAGCCTTTCCAACACTAACACACAAGTTCCTCTGGGTAAAACACCTTAAGTGTTTTTGTTTTCCCTAATTGAAACACCAACTGCTATACTTTCCAAATCCAACTTACCTCTTCATTTGTAACGAAGTAGCATTTGCAAAATTTATTACTAACCCTCATGCCAAAATTAAAGCACACATCTCTGTAACAGTGCAAAGTACCTGTTTTTTCCTTTTCCCTTACTCCTAAATTCATCCATTCTCTCCAGCCCCCCCAATTCTGCTTTAATAGCCATACTTACTCCCCAAAATAATGAAAAAGCTAAATTATTGAGCCTTCCAATTCCATTTTACTCAATACTGCTTTGGTGAGTAAAGAAGTTTTCCAGATGGAAGAAGGTGCAGCTAGCTCTTACTGAGGTGATCCCACCTCAGTCTAATGTGCCCTGCAAGCTCCTGTGAACAAAAGAACCCACAATCTCCCCATCTCCCAATCATTCATGACAAGGAAAGGTTAATTATTCCATCCCAAACTCACCATCTTCGAACAACTCAAGCAATTTAGCAACAAATGGGTTTTCATCATCATCCCCTTTAATCAACACAAACTGTCCAACCTGGATGTTAATCTCGGTGGAACAACCTTCTGTTTTCACACACATTTCTCTAGGAAGTAACAGAGCAGCATATTAGGAAATAAAGTAGGTCAAGCTCTTCAGCCCCCTAGGCACAAAGGAGAGGGCTCTCTAAACTCCTGATTTCTTTCTGCTGACCAACTCGCCTACTGGGAAACCAATTCACCCAGTTATACATAAGAATAGCCAAGATGGGTTGAATGAATTGTTTCAGCTGAGTAATGAATCCAACTATCTTATTATGAACCCTAATTCCTCCCAGTTATTGACAAGAACAACAAATGCTTCCCAAGGCTGCCAAGCTGCCCAATAACAATGTCAAATTATCAGAGATCTCCAGAGCTGGGAAAGACATAGTAACAACATCTATCATCTCGTTATCATGAAGCGTTATATAGAACTCACCTTAAATTGACATGACACTATCCTACATATGAAATTTTATGAACCTGTCATAATTTTTTGCCCCATCACTAACTGCTATATCTATCCCACTATCTTCTTGCATCAGACAAAACCTCTCTTTACAATCAGTTCTAACCTCTTGTTCATTGATTGTCAATCTGTAGTAGTTAGAACAGGCTAGTTACAAGTTGACTGTTTAGCTTGAGAAGCTCCATTTCCAGGACAACCAAAGGACCTCATCACTCACCTATAGGTTTGGTAGCACAGTTTTCGATCCAACAACGGCCTGCCAACCCATGAATAAGTTTTTCTGGTCTTCAGCCTTGTGGGGTAGTGTGCCATGGCTCCTGTAGAAGAGTCCTAACTCTGAATTACCACGATAAGTATTTGGTATTTATCTGACAGATTCTAAGACATACATAGTCAGTCCCTACCTTCAAATGAGTTCAGACTTATTTTCTGCCCCTGCTACACTCCCATACATTTTAGACTAAGAAAACATTTTATTTGAAGTCATGGTCTATGAAGATTACACATAGGCAATTTAACATCATCTGCGTACATCTTGTACTATGCCTTATCTCTTCCCACCCAGGAAAACAGAAAGGTCAATTCCTAAGAAATGAAACTATAACATTTAGAAATACTTAGAATAAGGCACAACAATAGGTGTAAAACATCTAACAAAGTGAAATTAAAAGAGTGATACAGGGGTTGCAAGTGTCTTCATGACACTTATAAAATGCACACAGGGATAAATGAGAAATACAAAGGCTGGGCGCAGTGGCTCACCTGAGGTCAGGAGTTCGAGACCAGCCTGGGCAACATGGTGAAGCCACATTTCTAGTAAAAATACAAAAATTAGGTGGGTGAGGTGGCAGGCACCTGTAATCCCAGCTACTCAGCAGGCTGAGGCAGGAAAATTGCTTGAACCCAGGAGGCAGAGGTTGCAGTGAGCTGAGATTGTGCCACTGCACTCCAGCCTAGGCAACAAGAGTGAAACTCCACCTCGGGGCGGGCGGGGGAAAGAAATGCAAAAAAATTAAAAGTAAAGTATAAATGTAGTAAAGGACAATGAATATTGCAAAGAGCGTAGTGAATCTACTGGAAGTTAGAGGATTAGGTATTCTGGCTGTTCAGGGAGGACGGGCTCCCATAGGGGTTTCCTGAGTTGAATGTTGAATAATTAGTAGATATTGATAAGACAGAATGAATTCCAACGAATGTAAGGAGGCAAAGACATGCAAGTAGAATTTGCAGAAATGGCAATGGGTTTTATCAAGTGCGTCACTGCACTTACATTAAAAAAAATTACCAGTGTTACTAACCTGTACTGCCTTGGCAGTTGGAAGGGGTATTTTTTTCTTTGCAGCTGACGGGTACTAGATATAAAGAATAGCTGAAAAGAAATGCTTGTATTAAAATACGTAGAAAAAAGACACTTTTACTGATGAAAACAAAAATGTTAAGTCCAAACAATCCTCTGATATAATTATTCAGAATTACTAAAACAATAGAATTAGAATAAAATATCAACATCCAAATTAAACAAGCTCCTTTTCTAAAGTTCAGTGGCATTATGTACTACATTCTATTTGGGAACATTTTGACCTATTACATTTTTGGCTTTTAATAAAGGTATTTTTAAAGTAAACTTTGAGAAAATTAATAGCAAAAACAAAAGATATTGAACTTTAGAAAATAAACTGCTTAGAAAAGATGCAATTTACAGCATATTACTATTGTGAAAGGAAAATAAATCTCGGGACCCCAAAATCAATAAGCCAAAAGGAAAAGTCAAGCTGTAACTGTGTCAGGCAAACCTGCTTTCCATTTTATTCCCAAATAAGATAGCTACAAAGATTTAAAAGAAAAACAACAACTACATACCTCCCTCACAATTTGCTCACAAATTCAAGATCTTTACCCTAAAACAGTTCTATTAAATTTCATCCTGGCAATGAAAATGGATAGCTTATCTTCACAGGTGCGGGAGAAGAGAGAGGACAGAGGACAGACAAAACTCAAAGTCATCCCTCAGCTTACCTGAGACAAATACATAGCCAATTGCTTCCTCTGCCCTATTGTTTATGTAAAAATGCAGATTCACTGAGTCAGACTAAGGCAAGCTTGTCCAACATATAGCCCAGGACAGCTTTGAACATGTCCCAGCACAAATTCATCAACTTTCTTAAAACACTATGAGATTTTTTCTTTTTGCTTTTTTTTTTTTTTAAGCTCATCAGTTACCATTATTGTCAGTGTATTTATTTATTTATTTTTTTGGAGACAAAGTTTTGCTCTTGTTGCCCACGCTAGACTGCAGTGGTGTGATCTCGGCTCACTGCAACCTCCGCCTCCTGGGTTCAAGCGATTCTCCTGCCTCAGTCACCCAAGCATCTGGAATTACAGATACCTGCCACCACACCCAGCTAATTTTGGTATTTTTGGTAGAGATGGGGTTTCACCACGTTGGACAGGCTGGTCTTGAACTCTTGACCTCAGGTGTTCCACCCGCCTTGGCCTCCCAAAGTACTGGGATTACAGGGGTGAGCCACTGTGTCCTACCTAGTGTCAGTGTATTTCATGGAAGAAGAAAATTCTTCTTCCAGTGTGGCCCAGGGAAGCCAAAAGATGAGATACCCTCGGACAAAGGCATAAGTGATTACTCTTCTACCCTGCTCTCACATGTAAATTGTGTATTCAGCGAAAGGCTGATCAAAGATCCAAAGAAATGCAAACTTTTGTCTCTTATCTACCTGTGACCTGGAAGCCCCACTTCAAGTTGGACAGAACCAATGTACAACCTTCTGGACAGAACCAATGTACAACTTACACATATGGATTGATGTCTCATGTCTCTCTAAAATTTTATAAAACCAAGCTGTGCCCTGACCACCTGAGGCATGTGTCATGGGCACATTCTTATCCTTTGCAAAATAAACTTTTTACATTGATTGAGGCCAGGCATGGTGGCTTATGCCTATATTCCCAGCACTTTGGGAGGTCAAGGCAGGTGGATCCCTTGAGCTCAGGAGTTCGAACCAGCCTGGGCAACATGGAAAAATCCTGTCTCTACAAAAAAATACAAAACTTACCCAGGCCTGGTAGCACACTGGGAGGATCGTTTGAGGCCAGGAGGCGGAGGTTGCAGTGAGCCAAGATGACACCACTGCACTCCAGCCTGGGTGACAGAGTGAGACACTGTCTTAAAAAATAAACAGAAAACTATCTCAGATACTTTTGGGTTCACACTATTAAAATCAATCTAATTTTATTTTATTATTTTTTTTGAGACAGTTTTGCTCTTGTCGCTCAGGCTAGAGTGCAATGGCACAATCTTGGCTCACTGTAACCCTCACCTCCGAGGTTCAAGCAATTCTCCTGCCTTGGCTTCCTGAGTAGCTGGAATTACAGGTACCTGCCACCACACCCAGCTAATTTTTTGTAATTTTAGTAGAGATGGGGTTTCACCATGTTGGCCAGGCTGGTATTGAATGCCTGACCTCTGGAGATCACCCCCCTCGGCCTCCCAAAGTACTGGGATTACAGGTGTGGGCCACCGCACACAGCCTCAATCTAATTTTAATTAAGTACAGTGTAGAAATGAACAAATAGCAAACATTAACGAATAAAAGCAAGTAGAAGACTTGTGCTCAAGTAAAGACTAAATGTGGATTCATAAGATCCAAATATCTTTCAGTAAAAATCAGAAAAAGTGTTTGAATCTAAATGTTTGGGTTGGCATGGTGGTTCACACCTATAGTCCCAACATTTTGAGAGGCCGAAGCAGGAGGATCACTTGAGGCCAAGAGTTTGAGACCAACTGGGCAACAGCATTTTTCCCCCATCTCTATGGAAAAAAAAAGTAAGTCAGCCTGGTGCTGTGGTGTGCACCTGTAGTCCCAGCTACTGGGGAGGATCCCATGTTTCCAGGAGTTCGAGGCTGCAGTGAGGCTTGATTATGCCACTGTACTCCAGCCTGGGCTAAAGAGTGAGACACTGCCTCAAAAAAATATGGTCTGGATTTAAATGAATTGAGGACAGTTTTGTTTTTCGTTTTGAGACAGGGCTCTTTTGCCCAGGTTGGAGTGCAGTGGCACAATCATGGCTCACTGCAGCCTCAAACTCTTTGGCTCAAGCAATTCTTCCACCTCAGCCTCTTCAGTAGCTGGGACTATAGGCACACACCACCATGTATGGCTAAATTTTCGTATTTTTTTGTAGAGAAGGGATTTCACTGTGTTGGCCAGCCTGGTCTCAAACTCCTATTCAAATGATCCACCAACCTCAGCCTCCCAAATGACTGGGGTTACAGGTGTGAGCCACCATGTCCAGCGAAACAAATTTTTAAATAATAAATAAACAAAATGTTCAAGGAAATACATACACTAACATACCTTCAATAAATGTTCCTTTTAATGGGCAATGTGGCATGGAACTGTCAGAGGTAAACTTGGAAGTTTTTGCCTTTTCCACAATCAGGCAGTATATGCTATTGGGATACAGACAAAAAAGTAAATCACAATACCCACTAAGCCCTTTTGTTTAAAAAAAAAAAATGGGGACATATCACTAAGAATACCTTGCAGCAAACTGGTATCTCCCAGCAAACTTTCTACAATTCTTGAATAATCTACCTGTAGGATAAATGGCCTTGTCTTTTTTTTGGGGGGTGGGGTGGGGGGGGGATGGAGTATCACTCTGTGCCCAGACTGGAGTGCAACAGCACGATCTTGGCTAACTGCAACCTCCACCTCCCAGGTTCAAGTGACGTCCTGCCTCAGTCTTCCGAGTAGTTGGGATTACAGGCGCCCGCCACGATGCCCAACTACTTTTTGTATTTTTAGTGGAGATGGGGTTTCACCAGGTTGGCCAGTCTGGTCTTGAACTCCTGACCTCATGTGATCCACATTCCTTGGCCTCCCCAAGTGCTGGGATTACAGGTGTGAGCCACTGCACTCGGCTCCCTTATTTGTCATTTTGTCTTTGACATCTTATTTCACTGGCTTAATAATCTAATTCTTTCAAACCAAGAACTGGCATACAAAAAGGACTGTTTTCATACCTGTAAGGTTCTCATTTATACCTAAGGGCATCAAATTCATGCCCTCAGTGCTTTAAATCCAGACCATATTTTAGTTTATTAAGTTCTTCAAAAACTAAGCCAACATAAAATTTTAACATTCCTTTTCTAGGAGACCATGGACTGTGCTCAATGAGACAGGGATATGTATATATGTGTGCAAGGGTGGGCGAGGAGGCAGGGTTCCTGGAAGGAAGGCCCATGACCTGGACCACATAACCTGCCTTGCCTTTATTGCTGTGCTCCAGGCCTGCTTTTCCAAACTTCAGACAAACCAAGGTGGTGAATGCCCTCACTTACTTACACAGTTACTGTTCTCTCTTCCTGTACCTTTGCAGGGATGGCTCAGGTCTAAGCCCCAATGAAACTCCCTCAGAGGCCTTCAATGACATCCAGTAGAAAGTGACCAACCCCTCCTTATGCCACCCCTCAGGGTCACGTTCCATTATACCACCCTATTGTCAAAGCAATAATCATTAAATTATTTTCCTATTTATTGTGCTTCTTACATTAGAATGTTATCTTCCAAAGGAGCAGGAGCCTTGGAACCTTGTCTAGCTTGTTCATAACTGCATCCCCAGGGCCTAGGTCAGGATTTGGCACATAATAAGTAAATGAACAACTGGATGAATGAACTGGTTTTAAAAATCATCAAGATAATACCAAGTGTGGTGAGAATGTAGAGCAGCCACAACTCTCATTCAATGCCAGGGGGCATGTACACTAGTACAACCACTTTAGATAATTGGCAGTATCTACTAAAGCTGAACATATGCATACCCTATGACCCAGAAATTCCAACACAATAGATCTGACAGAAATACATATATATCATCAAAGACATGAACCAGAATATTCATGCAGCACTATACAGCAACAAAGTCAGACCAACTACAACTGCACATGACAATGTGGGGAAAATATCCCAAAATGATACTGAGCTAAAGAAACTAGACACCAAAAGAATATATACATTGATTCCATTTGTATAAAGTTTAAAAATAGGCAAAAGTAATCCATGTTTTTAGAATTCACAATAGCTTAATCCCAGCAGTTTGGGAGGCTTGCTTGAGGCCAGAGTTGGAGAAATCCCAATAGAAGGTAACCTGGGTAGATGAAAGGGGACACACCAGGGAGGAGAGTGCTGCTGGGATGTTGGTCATGCTTTGTTTCTTGAAACTGGTTGCTGGTTACATGAGCGTGTTTTCTTTAACAACAACAAAAAAAAGTTCAAAAAATTAATCAGGAGTCCTTCTGAAGAGACAGCATAGGAGATCACAGCAGATATCAGGCATCTTGCGTGTTACTCCACTTTCTTACCCTCCACCCAGCTTAATAATAACTATTTGCTAAATGAAAAGTAGATGTTATTTATCACTTTAAGGTGACAAGCTGATAACTTGTCCTAACTTATACAGGACGGCACAGCCTTAACTCAACCCCCAAACAGCCAGATTCCACTAACTGTGCTCTTAACTACTTCACCTTATGACCCTGTGTGAAACCGGATAATGTTAATATGTAACTGAGAACTTGTGTTTGGTGTACTTATTACAATAAATCAGGCTTCCCAGCCACCGACTGAGCATTGTGGATTGGGCCTCAGTTTGCTTACCCACAAAATGGAGAGAATAGAATCTTCCTTTTATTCAACCAATGTTTATTAAGTACCTATCCTGTGCCAGGTACTATTTTAGGATAATGGAAGATTAAGTGAGAAAATACAAAATGATAAATCCACTTTCCCACTACCGAAATCTCTTGTGTTTATTTGTAAGGTACAGTGGTTTTTTTCTTTTTCTTTTTTTTGAGATGGAGTCTCCCTCTGCCACTCAGGCTGGAGTGCAGTGGCATGATCTCGGCTCACTGCAACCTCTGCCTCCCGGGTTGAACGATTCTCCTAACTCAGCCTCCGGAGTAGCTGGGACTACAGGTGTGTGCCACCAGGGCCCGGCTAATTTTTTGTATTTTAGTAAGGACTGAGTTTCACCATGTTGTCCAGGCTGATCTCGAACTCCTAAACTCAGGCAATTCACCCGCCTCGGCCTCCCAAAGTGCTAGGATTACAGGCGTGAGCCACCGCGCCTGGCTGGTACAGTGGTTTTAATGAATATTATGGAACTCACATAAAATTCAAGCAAAATTTTGCATTCAATTTCGGCGTATTCACAAACCTTCCAAAGTCCACATATTGTCCTCCATTACAGTTAAAAACTGTTGCATAAGGACTGAAACCATTATGTCACATTGGAAACTCCTTTGGTATTTCCAGCCCACCTAATACAGCAGGGAAGAGGGTACTATAATTCATGTGTTATGGACAACTAGAATCGTATTTAATCATTACAGTTTCACAAGCAGACCACGATAGGAACGGTTTTTCCAATTGTCACAGCAGAAGACCCTTCAATTCCGAGGTTAGACAAGAGAGGAAAGGGGGCCACCAGACTTCTCTTCTGAAAAGGAGGTGAATGAGAGCCCAGCAGTCAGGAGGCGCTCATCTGAAAAAAATACCTGGGTAGGAGCCCAGACTGCTTAGTCACGAAAAGCAACCTAAGTAAAACACGTCTCTCTCTGGGAGCAGTTACTACGTCCGAAAAATGGGGT
The DNA here is from genome assembly GCF_009761245.1 of Sapajus apella. Taxonomy (NCBI): domain Eukaryota; kingdom Metazoa; phylum Chordata; class Mammalia; order Primates; family Cebidae; genus Sapajus; species Sapajus apella. The sequence continues at coordinate 33,373,654 of NW_022436976.1, read as the reverse complement.
AATAACCTCTACTCCGCCTTCCACGTAGGGCTTCCAACACTACAGCTCAACGGAGGAAATAAATGGAGTGCTTTACAAATGCAGATAGAGGGAAAGTCATCACCGAGCCTTAAGGCGCGGAGGGCAGGAAAGCTCGTGCTTCTCTGCTGTTGGCTTCCGCCTTCCTCACTGCAAATTCAGTCCCCGGCAGCGCGGGAAGCCTTTTAGGGTTCGGGATGTGGGACAGAGGAACGCTCCTAATAGCTCAGAACAGTGCCTGGCACTGAACAGGCGCTTGGTATATGTCCGCTGAAAGAGTCAATGAGTGGGACTACAGAGAACATCCTCATTTCCGAGGTTCCGGTGCGCCCTCCCCGAGACTGTTGCAGCCCGCGGGACGCCACACTCACCGGGCTCCAAAGCTTCTTCGGGCTGGCCGCAAGCCTTCCGCTTCGGGAGCTCCGGGGAATGCAGCACCTCTAACCTAGACCAGCAGGGCTCCTTGTACAGCTACGAGCCGCAAGACAGGTCCAAAGCGTGCGACTCGCTAGAAACGGCAAGAAGGTGGAAGGAGAAAAGAAAATTTCGCGCCAATCGGGTGGCCCCGCCCCCAGGACGTCCCTTCGTTACGTCACCAACTAGCTCGCCCCTCCCCGCCCCGCCCACCTTAGGGAGGTGCCTGACTTACATCCGGTAACGTGCAGCAGCCATCGTTGTTGATTCGATCGGCGACGCGGAGCACAGAAGGTCTTTCCGCTGCTGTGTTTCCGGTTTCAAGAGGGTCGCCTAATCTATGTAGTGAAACTTCTTCCACCTTTCTCCATCCTCTAGGTGTTTTTTTTTTGAACCTGGATGTGACGCATTAAAAGACTCGACGGAAATAGAATCAAAGGCGTTCTAAAATGGCTAACCGTACAGTGAAGGATGCCCATAGCATCCATGGCACCAACCCTCAATATCTGGTGGAGAAGATCATTCGAACGCGAATCTATGAGTCCAAGTACTGGAAAGAGGAGTGCTTTGGACTTACGGGTAAGCGGAAGCGCGCAGAGCCCCTCTCGGCCGATTTGTGGCCCATTTCTTCTGACCGGGCGCCTGTAGGGCTAGCGACTGGCCTCTGGGGTGGTACTGGAACGGAGTATGTCGATCATTCAGAAAAATTTGAGTGCTTAGTCTTGTGTTGAGTCGGGGACACAGATGAATCTGATAAGGTCATATTCTGACGGGTGTCTTCAGTTGGGTTCTGTGAGTTATTTCTTATTTAATGTTGGCCGGCTGGGTTGCAAAGTGTTAAGCTCAGGGATCCGAGTATAACTCTTTGTACGCAGTGTACTGAAGGTTTTTAAGGACCTAACGTTGATATGCCTGAAACCAAATTCGTGATCTTACTATTCTTAGATTTGGGCCAGTTGCAGTATTTCCACTATCCTGTCCTAATAGAAACATCAGTGCTTCACAGAAGCCTTCCAGGTAGTCTTTTCGATGTGAATTCTGGCTTTAAACCCAAGTCACTTTACCTTTCTTAGCCCTCATTGTCCTTACCTGGAAAAAGAAACATTGCTACAGCTTTCTTCATAACTTGTTGTAAAAGTTGAGTGAGATAATATGAAAAGCTTAGCAGGGTACCTATTTTATTATCCATTCTCAATGCATGTTAGCTGCTGTTACTGCCATTAATATACATTTGTTCTCATATTAAACTGTTGATGAGTATTTAGGAGAACCAAAGCTTGAACTAACTCTCCACTTCCTACTAGGAAGAGCTTAACTGTAATATGTCACTCTATTTATTTTTGTTTTTTAGCTGAACTTGTAGTTGATAAAGCCATGGAGTTAAGGTTTGTGGGTGGCGTCTATGGTGGCAACATAAAACCAACACCCTTTCTGTGTTTAACCTTGAAGATGCTTCAGATTCAACCTGAAAAGGATATCATTGTAGAGTTTATCAAAAATGAAGATTTCAAGTGAGTGCAATGTTCACTAGCTAATATAAGAGATTTAATTTTGGCTGTTCAAAATTGGGCTTTGGTTAAGAGGGGTGTACACAATGTATCTCATTTTTGCAGAGTTCCACTCCAGATTTTTCCTCTTGAGCCCTTGACTTTGTATTTTTTGTTTGTTTTTTTGTTTTCGAAACAGAGTCTCACTGTGTTGCCCAGACTGGAGTGCAGTGGAGCTCTCTCGGCTCACTGCAACCTCCTCTTCCTTAGTGATTCTCCTCCCTCAGCCTTCCAAGTAGCTGGGATTACAGGCATGTGCCACCACACCTGGCTTATTTTTGTATTTTTAGTAGAAACAGGTTTCCCCATGTTGGCCAGGCTGGTCTCGAACTCCAGACCTCAGGTGACCTGCCTGCCTTGGCCCCCCAGAGTGCTAGGATAACAGGTATGAGCCACCACACTTGACCAAGTTTGATTTTATCTGTTCTGATTGTATTAATCTTCTACTGTACTGGCTCAGTCTTGAGAATTTTTCCCCCGAAAAAATGATTTTACAAACTCACTAAGTATATATTAAGCAAAAGTGAGTGCCTAATATGTTGGTAGGCACTGGACATTCAGGAGTGAAAATAAAACCACAAAAGGTGATGGTTAAGAGGTGTTAGATCTGGGTTCACATCCAGATTCTGTTGCTCATTAACTGTGACACTGGAGAAGTTACTTAATTTTCTAAACTTTATTTTGCTTATCTAAAATGGTGACAGTAATGTAAGAGTGAGAGAAGGTCGTGCATGCATATCTCTGAGCACAGCACTTGCTGCATGGTAAACACCTAAAAAATGTCAGCTTGGGGCCGGGCGCGGTGGCTCAAGCCTGTAATCCCAGCACTTTGGGAGGCCGAGGCGGGTGGATCACGAGGTCAAGAGATCGAGACCATCCTGGTCAACACGGTGAAACCCCGTCTCTACTAAAAATACAAAAAATCAGCTGGGCATGATGGCGCGTGCCTGTAGTCCCAGCTACTCAGGAGGCTGAGGCAGGAGAATTGCCTGAACCCAGGAGGCGGAGGTTGCGGTGAGCCGAGATCGCGCCATTGCACTCCAGCCTAGGTAACGAGAGCGAAACTCCATCTCAAAAAAAAAAAAAAAAAAGTCAGCTTGTTTTATTATTGTATTACCATTGTCAGAGTATTCACAGAAAAGTATAGGAGGCAGACATAATAGCTTTTTTTTTTTTTTTTGAGACGGTAGTTTCGCTCTTGTTGCTCATGCTGGAGTGCAATGGCACGATCTTGGCTCACCACTACCTCTGCTTCACGGGTTCAAGTGATTCTCCTGCCTCAGCCTCCTGAGTAGCTGGGATTACAAGCATGCACCACCACGCCCAGCTAATTTTTATTTTTAGTAGAGACGGTTTCTCCATGTTGGTCAGGCTGGTCTCTAACTCCTGACCTCAGGTGATCCACCCGCCTTTGCCTCCCCAAGTGCTGGGATTGCAGGCGTGAGCTACCTCGCCCAGCCCATAATAGCTTCTTCTGTGCTATGTTCTAAGGGCTTTGCATATAATAATTCATTTCACTTTCACAACAACCTTCGAAACTTAATCCCTATTCTACAGGGGAGGAAACTGAGGCACAGAGATTAAGTAATTTTGTCTAAGGTTCAACACCTACTAAGTAGCAAATCTGGCTTCAGAGTCCATATTCTTTGCTACAGTATTCTGCTTCTCATATAAAGAAACTGAGTTTTAAATGTCTCCTACTCAAGTGGATATTTAAGTAGTTGGATATAGGAAAATGGGAAAAAGAAAGACTCTTATAAAGCATTAACAGCTAGAAGATACCTAACTTTTGTTAGACACTTACTGTGTGCTATATGCTATACTTGGTACTTTAAATGCATGTCTTAATATACCAAGCCATAAATTAGGTAGCATTATCTCCATTTTACAAGGATTGAGAAGACACATGATTTGACCAGTAGTGTAACAGAATTAGTAAATTATGGAGTCAGAATTTGAACCCATATGCCTTTTTTTTTCCAAAACCAGCATTTATGTTTTATGTGTTCTTGTTCTTGTATTGTTATTAAATATATCTTCTATTTTCTGTTTTAAAATTCAATATCTGTCCAGGCATGGTGGCTCACGCCTGTAATCCTAGCACTTTGGGAGGCTGAGACAGGTGGGTCACTTGAGGTCAGGAGTTGGAGACCAGCCTGGCCTACATGACAAAACCCGATCTCTACAAAAATACAAAAATAGGTCAGGCACGATGGTTTACACCTGTAATCCCAGCACTTTGGGAGGCCAAGACAAGCAGATCACCTGAGGTCAGGAGTTTGAGACTAGCCTGGCCAACATGGCAAAACTACGTCCCTACTAAAAATACAAAAATTAGGCCGGGTGTGATGGCACATGCCTGTAATCCCAGCTACTCAGGAGGCTGAGGCAGGAGAATCACTTGAACCTAGGAGGTGGAGGTTGTAGTGAGCTGAGATTGTGCCACTGCACTCCAGCCTGGGCAACACAGCAAGATTCTGTCTCAATCAATCAATCAATGTTAGCTGGGCATGGTGGCAAGCACCTGTAATCCTAGCTACTTGGAGGCTGAGGCAGGAGAATCGCTTGATCCTGGGAGGTGGAGGTTGCAGTGAACCGAGGTCGCACCACTGCACTGCAGGCTGGGTGACAGCAAGACACTGTCTCTAAATAAATAAATAAATAAATAAATAAATAAAATTCATTATTTCGTTTGATTCTTAGAATGATCCTGTGAGATAAATAGGTTTTATTTTAGTTTTACTGATGATATATTTTAAAGTTGATCAATATGTATGATATTCCAACCGCCATAAATGGTAGCATGGGAACTTGAACCCAGGTCTCCGTATTTTAGCTGTCTTCCTTCTGCTGCATTCTACCTCCACAATTGCAGCTTTGTTATCTGCCAAAGAGAAGAACATGTTTATCCACTACTGTCATGAGAAAAGGTAGTTGTAAAACTCAGAAACTTCTAGGATGGCCTGTTGTTTCACTGTTGTTTGTCTATCAGGTATGTCCGCATGTTGGGGGCACTTTACATGAGGCTGACAGGCACTGCAATTGATTGCTACAAGTACTTGGAGCCTTTGTACAACGACTATCGAAAAATCAAGAGCCAGAACCGAAATGGGGGTGAGTATGGTGCTAAGTCTCCTGATTGTCATTTTTAAGCCAGTTTTTTATTTCACCAGTACCTCTACCTTTGCGTTGTCATAACAGTGTGAATGCTTCTCTTCCTCTACATTGTTACTGTCTTTATGCAGGTTTTCCCCTCCCCTCACGTGAGAGTTGAGTCTGACCACTAGTTTCATGTTGGCCTTACCCAGCCTGCCTCTGTCTGCCTCCCTTTCCAAATGCATCTTATGTTAATCCCTGCCTTGCAATATATGCCCCCTTTATATGTACTCCATCCCAAAATATCTAGCTGCAGAATGGCTTCTCCGTAAACCTTCCCCAGCCCTCCCAGACAAAATCAGTTTTCCATATTTTACATCTTCACAGTTATTTCTGCTGGTCTCTCCTCTAGCACTGTATTTCATGCTGTAGTGTATAGACAAAGTGTACTCATTTTTATACAGAAATCCCACTGAAAAATAAGTATATTCGAGAGAGGCAGCTCCATACCTTTTACAAAGAGATTACTTAATGTGCTAAGGAGGGATTCCAGGTAATGCAGTCAAAACCTTTTCTCAATTGGTGTCATAACAAAAGATAGGAACATTTACCTTTCCCCTTACATGTATCATTAAACAGTAGATGGTTAAGAATTTGGGGCCAAGCACGGTATCTCACGCCTGTAATCCCAACACGTTGGGAGGCCAAGGTGGGCAGATTACTTGAGGTCAGGAGTTTGAGACCAGCCTAGCCAATATGGTGAAACCCTGTCTCTCCTAAAACTACAAAAATTAGCTGGGTGTGGTGGTGCACACTACTCATTCTATAATGCTCCTCATTCTACAATGCACAAGCCAATCCTCAGACAAAAATTTCTGACCCAAAATGTCAACAGGTTGAGAAATTCTTAGTTTTACATAATAAAATAATAACTTCACCGTGGCCATGACCACATCCATCTTGTTCACCACGGTATTTATTCCACATAGCATAGTATGTGGCATGTCAGTGGCACTTAGTATGTATTTATTCAATGAACAAATTAGTAAGTTTATAAGACCATATTCTTTTTTTTTTTAAGATGGCATCTTGCTCTGTTGCCCAGACTGGAGTGCAGTGGTGTGGTCTCAGTTCACTGCAGCCTCTGCCTCCCAGGTTCAAGTGATTCTCCTGCCTCACCCTCCTGAGTAGCTGGGATTACAAGTGCCTGCCACTGTGCCCAGCTAATTTTTGTATTTTTAGTAAGATGGGTTTCACCATGTTGACCAGACTGGTCTTGAACTGCTGACCTCAAGTGATCTGCCTGCCTCAGCCTCCCAAAGTGCTGGGATTACGGGTGTGAGCCACCATGCCTGGCCAGTTCTCAAAAGCTATTACTCCTTGTGCCATACAAGCTACATGCTCTAGATTCAGAAACATTGTGGCTTCATATGAGAAATTTTATTTGAATTATATGATCTCTTCAAGATCAGCCCTACATAATTCAGGCTGTTTGTGTTTGTTTCCTGAGATATCTTCATTCATCCCTTAACCTCTTCTAAAGAGGCCTAGCACATAGATTTGCTGATACAAGGTTTTAACACTTCTTTTACTTTTTGGCATCTAAATCTGTTACTTCCAAGTTGTTTGAGCTAATGATTTTTTTGTTGTCATTGCAGAGTTTGAATTGATGCATGTAGATGAGTTTATTGATGAACTATTGCACAGTGAAAGAGTCTGTGATATCATTTTGCCCCGGCTACAGGTAAGAAATAACAGTCTCTTACCAGAGTCACCCTTCTCTTCCTAGATAGGCAGACAGACAAACATGTATACACAGCTAAAACACTGAAGCCTGTGGATCTTATGGGTCCTCTTAATAACAGTCTTCCTGTCTATGAGAAAGATAGTGGATTGGGAGTGACAGGAAAATAGATAAAATATTTGAAGGGTAGGGCTCTAAAAGTAAATAGTTAAGGAAACTGTCTTTCCCCATCCTCTTGTAGTTCATAAACATGGTGATTGGGGGGTTCCCGTGCATGTGAGATGTGCCTCCCTCAAATCTTTTAACGTCAGCACATTACCCGTCTATCATGGAAAAAAATTTCTTTAGGGTGTTATGTCAAGGATATTGTAGCTAGAGTAGGCGTTTTTTAACTTCATGAACAGTTTTTTTCAAACTAATCTTCATGAAAAAGCCAGGACATAAAACATAAAAAGAGAGCTAGGAGTGGGAGACTGAGCCCTTAATTCCTTAAACTTGCCCTTTATCATCCTGCTTCCCTTTCCTAGTGATAATCGATTATCCATGAGGCATCTTTTCAGGAATGGGCTTTATAATTTTAAAACTGTTACAAAATGCAAAGGAAATACAGGTAAGGTAGCTAGTCTAAAGAGAAAGGGAATGGGCTAAAATGGAGAAGCAACTGAATAGGAAATTAGGAGGCCTGAGTTTCTGTGTTATTACAGCTGACTAGCTGTAGGACCTTGTCTTAATTTCTCTATGTATAAAATGGGGAAATGAGACTACCTCTGTCTTGTGGGGCTCTTTTAGAGATACTGACAGGAAGTGAAGATAGCCCCACATATTCAACCAGGTTACTTCCTTTTTCCTCTAGGTTATATGGGCGGTGAGATTTTGTTTGAACAGAGGCTTTTTTGCTTTTAAATGGTTTGAGGTTTAATTGTCTGTATATCCAAAGTATAAAATTTGATGAGTCATTTTTGTTTTTTTGAGATAGAGCCTCACTCTGTCACCCAGGCTGGAGTGCAGTGGTATGCAGTGCCTCCACCTCCTGGGTTCAGGCGATTCGCATGCCTCAGCCTCCTGAGTAGCTGGGACTACAGGCAGGCGCCACTGTACCAGGCTAATTTTTGTATTTTTAGTAGAGATGGAGGTTCACTGTGTTGGCCAGGCTGGTCTTGACCTTCTGACCTCAGGTGATCCACCCACCTTGGCCTCCCAAAGTGCTGGGATTATAAGTGTGAGCCACCACACCCAGCCTCAGGTTGCCTTCTTAAATGCTCTGAAGTGCTTGCTTCCTTTTAGATAGAAACCAACGACGATAATTTAAAAATAAAAGGTCACATATGATATGGTTCCTTTTATATGGTATATCCAGACTAGGCATAGAGACAAAAAGGCAGATTAGTGGTTGCCAGGAGATGCAGAGAGTGAGGAATGAGGATTGATTACTTAATGGGTATGAGGTATTTTGGAGGGATGATAAAGTTTTGAAACTTTAGTTTGGTTGCACAACACTGTGAATACAATAAAAGCCACTCAATTATACATTTAAAGTAGTTGTATTATGTGAATTCCATCTCAATTTTTTCAGAAAGATCAAAGAGATCAGAAAAACTCCAAAGTGGGGAATTGAATGGATACAAGTATGTGATAAATGGGTGAGATTAATTTGCTCAAGGCAGCAAACCTGCTGGATAAAAGTATTTGGTAGATGGATGTTTATGCTTAAATGAAGAACATCATCTCTTCCTCCACATTGACCCAGTCATAATCTTATAAAATAAAAATCCTGGAAATGGGTGTGATACATCTCTCCTGTTCCATATTGGCACTGTAGAGTATGTAAAGAATAAGATTATAAATTTGAAAACCTACTTTGAGGGCCCAATTCCCATAGCAAGAATCTTGCTATGTTCCCTAGGCTGGTCCCAAACTCCTGGGCTCAAGCGATCTTCCCACTTCAGTCTCCCAAGGAGCTGGGACCACAGACACGTGCCACCACATGTAGTGATTTGGCATTTTTGAAATCAGTTTTGCCTCTCTGATTCTTAGCCACTCAAACATTGCTAAGCCATATCCCAGAGTAAAATGGAACCAGTTCAAAATGCATGAATATGAACAGAACCCTAGATCATGGGTCTAATGGAGATTTGATGCCACTTTAGGGCTGGGCCTCTTTTGGTAGAACTACCAGCTATGAACTTATTAGCCCTTGGACTTTCTCTGTGTATGAAGCCTTTATTTTTGGTTCTAGGCTATATCTATGATGATTGATATTCCCATGAGTTTAGAATATAAGATCATAGGGAATAGAGCCAATAGAAGATGAAGATGTTCCCTTCAAGTTTGTATTTATGTTTATAGGAGAAATTGAGTTTCTAGATTCTAGGTCTGTTAAACTTGTTAGGAAAATCTTGAATGCCTTTTAAATGAAATTGCCTCAGCTGTTGCTCTTTGGAGCCCTGAAGCCCAATGGTGAGGTTTCAGGAAATGGCAACAACTCCTAACTCTCATTACTTTCTCCATAGAAACGCTATGTATTAGAGGAAGCTGAGCAACTGGAGCCTCGAGTTAGTGCTCTGGAAGAGGACATGGACGATGTGGAGTCCAGTGAAGAGGAAGAGGAAGAGGATGAGAAGGTCAGGCACCTAAGACTTTGAGAGCTTTAGGGGAGAGAGTTATAGAAAATGGGAATGGTTTTTTGTTTTTAGACTTTTTTTTTTTTTTTTTTTTTTGAGACTCTCACTTTGTTGCCAGGCGCTAGGCTGGAGTGCAGTGGCATGATCTCGGCTCACTGCAACCTCCGCCTCCTGGGATCAAGCAATTCTCCTGCCTCAGCCTCCAGAGTAGCTGGGACCACAGACGTGTGCCGCCAAGCCCAGCTAATTTTTCAATTTTAGTAGAGATGAGGTTTCACTGTGTTAGCCAAGATGGTCTTGATCTCTTTTTTTTTTTTTTTTTTTTT